>NW_024649068.1:0-379 GCF_008729295.1 Plectropomus leopardus
TCCAGCTCCTCATCAAAGAGCTCTGAGAGTCGCTTGGGCTCCGTCTGTAGGTACCGCTCCAACTCTAGACATGTCTGCAAGAAGAAGAAGCACACGGACCCAAAGTCAGACATAAATATAATTTAAACCTGTCAATTCAGTGTTTTTACAACTCCAGTCACACTTTCTACACATGCACGATGCTGTTTCACTGCAAGGTTTAAACGGCCTTCAGTCACCAGGGTCATCAATGCAAATATGGCTAATTGATTAAGTCCCATAAAATTTTTTAATTTAGCCATTAGCACATGAGTTTAATGACCACCAGTTGACTCGTAACATACAATCACATTCAAACATCTGTACAGGACTTTAAATCTGTTAGGTACTGTTGTTGCTT
>NW_024649069.1:0-279 GCF_008729295.1 Plectropomus leopardus
CACACACTGTGGTGCTGAGATATAGAGCGACAGAGACACGCAGAGACACGCAGAGACACGCAGAGACACACACTGTGGTGCTGAGATACAGAGCGACAGAGACACGCAGAGACACAGAGACCCACACTGTGGTGCTGAGCTATAGAGCGACAGAGACACGCAGAGACACGCAGAGACACAGAGACTCACACTGTGGTGCTGAGATATAGAGCGACAGAGACACGCAGAGACGCAGAGACACACACTGTGGTGCTGAGATATAGAGCGACAGAGACACGC
>NW_024649070.1:0-456 GCF_008729295.1 Plectropomus leopardus
ATCGATTATCTAACGTTTTCACTGGACAAAAAAATTCATGTTTTATGTTACAATAACATTCGAGCAAAAAAAATGTCCTTCTTCAATTGTGATTCTTCAAAATTTGTCTTGAACTTTATTCCGAGTGGCATTCAAAAAGTGGTAATAAGTCATAAATCTACCTCGCCTTAAGCGGTAGGAACCCTGAAAAAAGACACCCCAAAAGATGAGTCACCAAGGTATAGCTCAGCCTCCACCATTTTACAAAATCAAAAAAGATTATACTTTAAGATGTTAGTTTTAAGAAATAAATGAGTTATGATAACATGAAATGAAAAATCAAGAAAAATTCTCTGTTTTTTCCACTTTTTTTGTTGTATCAATAATATACTAAACTATACTATAAACTATACTAATATACTATACTATTCCGCGACACCACTTGTATCAAACTGAATCATGACTTTTGTGAACACC
>NW_024649071.1:0-399 GCF_008729295.1 Plectropomus leopardus
AATGTGGCTTTGTATAATTGTAATTACAGTATTTACATTGTATACTTCGAGAATGCAGGCAGGTGAAGAGCAGGCCACTTTGCATAATAAACCAGGACCTGGTTTATTGTCTTTGCGTGTCAAGATGGGGCCTTCAGGGCTGGCTAAGAGTATTCGATTACAGTTCAGCGGGTCTGGGACATGTAACAGAATGACTGAAGGCTGATGTCTGGCAGATTATGGGAGCCCTCCCCCCTCTCCTCCAAAAGATTTCTTGGTGACTCCACCGGGAAGCAACACTTCTTGATGTGCTGAAATCGTCCTGATTGCAAGGAAAAGAGTCACATGCCGTTTCTCTACATCCATTTCAAATGTGAAATGTTTGGGCATGACGTTGGCCTTCTTTTTTGAACGCTTGAT
>NW_024649072.1:0-1139 GCF_008729295.1 Plectropomus leopardus
ACCTCATCTTGCTTCGTGTCTGAATTGTGTTGGTCTAAATAAAAGTCATTACCAACTAATCCTGGTTACGGTTGTACTGCATCTGGGTCCTTACCACACCCGTTACAAGATGACCTGAGAAGCCTAGCTGCTGTCTTAGACTGCCTCAACAATGTCAACTGTTGGATGGCTCAAAATCACCTGCAACTCAATAACTCAAAGTCAGAAGTCACATCACATTATAAATGTCCTTGGTCCCCTTTCCACAAATCTGAAGCCCAGGAGTAACATTTGACTCATACCTAACCTTTCTGCCACATGTCAGAAACATTGTTCAGTCCTGCTTCTTCCAGTTAAGATTGATCTCCAGAATCAAACAACTACAGAAGAAATTATTCATGCATTCATCTTTTCCTGAATCGATTATTGTAACTCCCTTCTCTCAGGTATTAATCACAAATCACTCTCCCGCCTCCAACTAGTTCAAAATGCAGCAGCTAGGCTTCTCACAGGTTTTAACAGACGACATCCTATCACTCTAATCCTTGCTTCCCTCCACTGGCTTCTTGTACGTTTTAGAATTGATTTTAAGATTTTACTGATTGGTTATAAAGCTCATTTGGGCCGAGCACCAATTTACGTATCAGAAATGTTGACTTCTTATGAGCCAGTTCGCAGCCTTAGATCCTCGGGTGGGGCCCTTCTTGTCGTTCCAAAGTCTAGGCTTAAAACTAAGGGTGACCATGCTTTTGCCATCAGGGCCCTTCAGCTTTGGAACAACCTGCCCGAGTAGAGAGAGATAAGGCTTGCAGATTCAGTGACTTCTTTTAAATCAATTCATAAAACCCATTTTTATAGACTTGCTTTTATGTGATGCCGTCTATTTTATTGTATCTTAATTTTATTTTATCTAATCTTAATTCTTTTTAAATTGGTTTATTTAATTCATCTATTTATTTTGTTTATTTATTTATCTATTTATTTTTATCATGTAATTTTTTTATTTTTATTCTGCCCTGCCAATGTTTAAGTCTATTACAAGTACTATTAATTCTGTGTTTACCACAAACACTCTTCAAACAGCATTTATTCATACTGGGATGAGTTGCTGTTGTTATTTCTGTTTTGTGATTGTTTCTCTCGTTGGTCTGGCTTTAGTT
>NW_024649073.1:0-203 GCF_008729295.1 Plectropomus leopardus
GCTGTGGCCCTTTCAAACGGGTCGCAATGAATGTATCGCGTGTGCTTCCTTTTGAACGACAGAATAACTGTCCTGGGAACGCTCTGCCACAGTACGGATGATTAGCTTTTGCGCTGTTGTGCAGTCACGGGCCCTCGGTTCCTTTCTGAGAGGCAGTAAGCGCTTGCCAAGGTGAGCTAACGCTGAGGGCAGGGAAGTCTGAG
>NW_024649074.1:0-287 GCF_008729295.1 Plectropomus leopardus
CATCAAAGACTAACTGAACAGATGGAAACAGAAGCTGATGGAGAGGACTGTGGAGGACCAGAACCAGACAGGAACTCACATCCAGATACACATTTACAGCCAGAGACTGAGGACAAGACTGGAGACTCTTCTGAACCTGAGACTGAGGACAGTGATGATTGGAGGGAGACCAGAGGACCTCAGTCAGGTTTAAACTCTCTGAAAAATGATCAAGTCAGTGAGAAACCGTTCAGCTGCTCCGAGTGTGAGAAAAGATTTGGCCGCAAGGACTATCTGAAGACACACAT
>NW_024649075.1:0-386 GCF_008729295.1 Plectropomus leopardus
TGGAGACGGTTTGTCAGCTTCGTCTCGACAGGTGGGTGAAAACGATCGTGTGTCTCTCTCCCGTCTCTCTCTTGTCTCTTTCTAGTCCCTCTCCCATCTCTCTCCTGTCCCTCTCCTGTCTCTCTCCCGTCTCTCTCCTGTCCCTCTCCTGTCTCTCCCGTCTCTCTCCTGTCCCTCTCCTGTGTCTCTCCCGTCTCTCTCCTGTCCCTCTCCTGTGTCTCTCCCGTCTCTCTCCTGTCTCTCTCCTGTCTCTCTCCTGTCTCTGTCCTGTCCCTCTCCCGTCTCTCTCCTGTGTCTCTCCTGTCTCTCTCCCATCTCTCTCCTGTCCCTCTCCCATCTCTCTCCTGTCCCTCTCCTGTCTCTCTCCCGTCTCTCTCCTGTCCCTC
>NW_024649076.1:0-255 GCF_008729295.1 Plectropomus leopardus
ATTCCTCGAGCTCCCCGAAACTTAACTCTTCCAGTGTTTCCAAAAGCGTCTCCATTAGTAATGTCATGGTCGCTTCCTGATGGATTCAAAGTACTCAGATGTATTTATGTCATATCTCCACTGCAGTGATGAAACATTAATCTGTTTGCATCAGTGTAAACATTTAAGTCATACAGTTACAGTAAAAACTAGTATTAACCCCATTAAGCACAATGATACATTTGGTGAAATCTAATCTTGAGATAACAATATAAT
>NW_024649077.1:0-326 GCF_008729295.1 Plectropomus leopardus
GGGGGGGGGGGGGGTAAAAATTACCCAAAAACTTGGCTGAACACAGCCAAAATTATTCTTAAAAAATTAAGAATGAAATGTGCATAAAATGCATCAAACAGTCCCTAAAGGGTTAATAAAGGGACTGAATACAAGCCTTTGCTGCTTGTGTCTTACTTTGCGCTCAGATTATGAGATTTCTTAGATAAGAACCTTAAAGACGTTTTTTTATTAGAATTTTGCAAATTAGATAAAACAACTTGCAGAAAATCAGCTTTTGACTGCTGCTTTCTAAAAAAACTCATCTCTCACCTGCTCGTCAGAGATGGCCGCCGTGTTCTTGAAGA
>NW_024649078.1:0-298 GCF_008729295.1 Plectropomus leopardus
CTCTCATTAGCAGCTACAGACTGTAGTTAGCAGCTACAGACTGTAGTTAGCAGCTACAAATTCTTGTCAGCAGCTACAGACTGTAGTTAGCAGCTACATACTGCTGTCAGCAGCGACACACTGCTATTAGCAGGTACGGACTGTAGTCAGCAGCTACAGACTGTAGTTAGCAGCTACAGACTGTAGTCAGCAGCTACAAACTGTAGTTAGCACCTACAGATTGTAGTTAGCAGCTACAAATTCTCATCAGCAGTTACAGACGTAGTCAGCAGCTACAGACTGTGGTCAGCAGCTACAG
>NW_024649079.1:0-321 GCF_008729295.1 Plectropomus leopardus
AGCCAGAAATAGTAAAAGACAGAAATTAGTGCAGTATTTCCACATTTCCTCATACACATTATGTGGGACAACTGCCTTCTGTTAAAAAAAAAAAACCCTAACCAAATATCTGAGCATAAAAAAGTGATTTCATCAAAAGCATTTAATTCTACATGTCTCATTTAAAATTTAAAATTTGAAAAAAGTAAGGAGCATGTATGACAACAGTTAAAAAAAACATGATTTTTGTCAAGGCTAGGATGTCATCTCCAACTTCTAACTTTCAAATATCAAAGGGTTAGTTTTTAAAATCTAACAACTAATCTATGGTGAAAAAAAAAA
>NW_024649080.1:0-211 GCF_008729295.1 Plectropomus leopardus
CCCAGTGGACACAGAACAGATAAAAAAAACAACAAAAAAAAAACAAACAATGTGACGAGTAGGCCGCAGAATGACCACCAACAAAATCAATGGGGCAGCGTACGCCGATTCACAGTGGAAAATTCAAAACTTTTAAAAGTAAACTACAGGAATGAAATCAGCTACAGCTTTGGGACCTCAGACCAGGGCAGACTCCTGCCGCGTAGTTTGG
>NW_024649081.1:0-218 GCF_008729295.1 Plectropomus leopardus
GCTCTATTGTATAGTTTTGCTGTGGTGTTTAATATTAATGTAAACTTTATGATATGAATGCTATTGCTATTGCTGTTTTGTAGAATAATTAACACTTTTCAAAATAAAAAACAATTCACTGTAGCCACAATTAATAATACCATTGTTCCAATAATAGTCTTCACGCTTGTTTTTTTACTATTTGTTATTATGCATATTCACTGCTGCCTTAAAGGTGC
>NW_024649082.1:0-330 GCF_008729295.1 Plectropomus leopardus
TGATCTCCCAGTCACCCACACATGATTACGCCGACTCTAACACCTGTGCCCGCTATGTGCTTTACCAGCCACACTAACCTGCACCACCACCTGAAGTGAGTCTTATTAATACAGACAATATAAACAGAATAATACACAGACACAACTAGTGGCTCCTACACACACACACTCAGTGGCTCAGTTTCTGCCATGTCTTTGGATTGTCAATAGGTTCAATCCCGCTTTACAAATACGAATTTGAAGGATTTAAATCCAGCACTGAAATAAAATCCAGGATTTACATGTCCACTTTTCCTCAGCAGAAAGTATTAGACCACTCCACTTTTTACA
>NW_024649083.1:0-1017 GCF_008729295.1 Plectropomus leopardus
GCTATATATCCTCATATCAGATATCGACAAAAAATCCAGTGTTGCATCTCTACTGATGCTGATGAGCAGTTTAACCCGAACTGGCCGATTCTTGGATGTGTCATGTTAACAGCGTCTGTTTGTTTCTGTCGTCAGGATATTCAGATCGAGGCGCTGCTGATGCAGGCGTGTGAACCCGTCATCCAGGCCCACTGCCACGTGAGTCTGCACCCAGATTTCTTTGTCATTCAGCAATATAAAGACTTTTTTTTACACTTCTTTTTAAAATTTTGCAGTGTGAAAAATGTGAACCCTCCTAAAATAATAATTAAAAATCAAATTAAATTAAGTAAATACACATACTTCTGTACATGAACATGCATGTTGTGTGCGGGTGTGTGCGTGCGTGCGTGTGTGTGTGTGTGCGTGTGTGCGTATGTCTTTCAGGAGGTGGCTGATAACCAGATCAACACGGGCGACCTGATGGAGTGTTTGGTTCAGAACAAACATCAGAAGGAGATGAACGAGAAATGTTCGGTGGGAGTGACGCACTTCCAGCTGGTGAGCTCGCCGATAAATTTCATATTGAAATATTAAAAAATACAACACGACTTTTGTTCTCTTTTAATCCTTAGGGACTGTTTGATGCTTTTGAGGTGCTTTTCACGCTTCATTTTTTTGATAATTTTGTCTGTGTTCATTCATAGGGTGTGAATTTTTTGTAAGATTGTGTATTTGAGTGTCGCCAGTGAATTTTTAAAACTAAAACTAACTGAAAAACTGAAACTAAAAATAGTTACATTCAGTTACATTTTGACTTGGAATTTGTCATTTTGACTATTTTAAACTTAATGACGTCTTTTTTTTTTTGTTGTTTTTTTTTTTACCATATTTGCCATATGGAGAAAATACATGCTATTTCCACTAGGTGACCGGTCACAGTTAATGTTGCTACTAATCATTGACATATCCCAGACTGTGATAATGATTTAAAAAAAATACTTGGCATGTAGTTTATAATTAAGTTTTTTTTTAATC
>NW_024649084.1:0-263 GCF_008729295.1 Plectropomus leopardus
ACTGGATGGGCTGGGTCAGACAGGCTCCTGGAAAAGGACTGGAGTGGATCGCTGCTGATGGTGGTGGTAGCAGCAAATACTACTCTGAGTCAGTTAAAGGCCGGTTCACCATCTCCAGAGACAACAGCAGACAGCAGCTGTATCTGCAGATGAACAGTCTGAAGACTGAAGATTCTGCTGTTTATTATTGTGCTCGATACCCACAGTGACTGGAGTTGGTTGAGCAGCTGTACAAAAACCTACAGTTCCAAAATCACCTCGCA
>NW_024649085.1:0-350 GCF_008729295.1 Plectropomus leopardus
AAAAGCGCAAAAGCTAATCATCCGTACTGTGGCAGAGCGTTCCCAGGCCAGTTATTCTGTCGTTCAAAGGGAAAGCACACGCGATACATTCATTGCGACCCGTTTGAAAGGGCCACAGCCGCGCTCTGCTGCCCTTGACGGAATACGGGAAACGCTTCGCGGGCTTGGCGTGCGATTGGAAATGTAAGGGCCAACGAATCGCAACGGACCTCCACTGTCCCCTCAGATTTTGTCGACTTCGGATTTTATTGTGCACTTGCTTGCAATCTATTCGAGCTTCTTAACGAGCACACCGTCGGTTCATTGGCACTGGCGTTTAAGCACAACCCGCGGCTTCAAGCGCCGAAGCC
>NW_024649086.1:0-484 GCF_008729295.1 Plectropomus leopardus
CAGTTATTATTTCTTAAATGTTCTTGTTAAGCCATGTTTTCTGTTTGTTAGAGTAAGGGCTGCGCAAAATATGATAATAATAATGATAACAATAATAAAATTATATTTCAGGGTTAATGAGGTCGTGAAAAACTTGGAAAAGTGTATATATTTTCAATGAGAAAAAAAAGTATTTCATTTAAATTAAAGACAAAAATTGAATGTTGTGATGCATTATACCTTTATCCAAAAAAATGCAGCCCCTGCTATATTGATTTTTCACTTGGCCAAATTGTAATTTTATTAATATTACAATTAGTTCAGTCATGAATAAGATGTCTGCAATCAGCCCTGTTTGACCTGTTTTTAAGGTAAATTTTAAAAGATATAGCTTTCATTTCAAGAGTGAGATTTCACCCTTAAAAATGTCTCTAATTAAGTTGTTGATTTAAATTGAAAATACTTAAGGAATCCACTGACATTTAGCCTGTTTTAAGAGCCTGCA
>NW_024649087.1:0-407 GCF_008729295.1 Plectropomus leopardus
TTGAACCGAAAAATATTCCAGGACCTTGAGGCAAATTTTAAAGACCATACATTCTCTGAAACCACCGACACTCCTTATCGCTTCTGTTTTTATGACCATACAACAGCTTTTTAAAATGAATATCATGATAAAACATAATAAATTCAGAACAGAATTAAAACTGAATATAAAAAGAATATAAAAAAAACTTGTTAAAGATTTTTTTGACATTTGTTTGTGATTTAAATTTTTTTTATTTATTTTCTTAAAGATGTTTTGGCGATTTGTAAAGAAAAGATTTGGTTTGTTTTGTTGGCTTTAAAAAAGCATCTTGGTGATTTTATTCCTTTACAATTTTTTGGTGACTTTTAAAGAAAAACTTTTTTTTATTATAAGTAGTAATCTTGTATTTGTAAAGTGTACCTGGT
>NW_024649088.1:0-426 GCF_008729295.1 Plectropomus leopardus
AAAGGTTATTTTAGGGGAAATTTCTGCAAGGTTTTTTCATAAATGTGTGTATGTGTGTGTAATGTGTAATGAAATTTGAATCATTTCACATATAATATATTTGATTTCTCTCCTGACAGAATGCATGTAAACATGGGTCCGAGTTTCCCAAAATGTATACATAATTCATTGCAAAGTTGTTGTTTTTTTTTTTTTAATAAAACTCAATTTATGGCTTAAAATGGAGGGCAGGTGCATTTCATGTCCTTTTTGTTTGTTCCCAGAGGTTATAAATGAGTCTCCTGGTGACAGGACAAACAAACTGCAGCTATTTCTCTGTGCACTGATTTTTTTAAACATCGAGGTTCATTTTTGTAAAACTTTCCCAGAGTGAAGGAAAGTGTTTTTAAAGTGCATGACGTCATCACTGCGTAGAGCCCGCAGACT
>NW_024649089.1:0-308 GCF_008729295.1 Plectropomus leopardus
AAATGTCACTTAAACATTCAGTGGTTGCATTTAGATGTTCTCAGAACATTTGTTGAACCAAAAATTGCTGGCTGGGTTACCTTTGTCTCCGTAAGGCCGGTAAGCTTCACTTCTCTAATAAAAGAGTCAAATTCTACGAAAGGGAAAGAGTTCATATATACACAGATATTATATACACATACACAGATATACACATATATATACACAGATATTATATACACATACACAGATATATACATATATACACAGATATTATATACACATACACAGATATATACATATATATACACAGATATTATATACACATA
>NW_024649090.1:0-406 GCF_008729295.1 Plectropomus leopardus
CCCCACACAGCTAATGTTTCAAAAAACGTGACCAAAATGTAGTATGTGGTCAAAAATGCGACTGAACGTCACAGTAAAGTGAGTAATCAGAATGTGACCAAAACGTCATAGTATTATATGTCTTCAAAAATGTGACCCAAACGTCATAATATAGTATGTTGTCACCAGTGTTACCAAAACTCCAAAATGTGACAAAAACGACATAGTATAGTCTGTCTTCAAAAATATGACCAAAAGGTCTTAGTATAGCATGTAATCAAGAATGTGACCAAAACGGCATAGTATATTATATCGTCACCAATGTGACCAAACTGGTATTGTATGTTACTTCATAGAATATAATTTCTTCAAAAATGTGACAAAAATGTCTTAGTATAATATGTAGTCAAAAACTGGCAAAAACCTC
>NW_024649091.1:0-374 GCF_008729295.1 Plectropomus leopardus
CTCCTGAACACAAAATACTTTACAAATACTTTTTAATTAACCTTTAGTGTCCGCCTTCATATCACATACACTCATATCGCTCTGCACACAAAATGCGCTTTTCAAAAATCAAGCTTTAAATAATATTATACATTAATAGGATTTTCAACTTCTATTGAGTTAATGTTTTTAACCAACTAATCATAAATATCAAATATCCACTACATTTTTGAATTTTGACCCTTTAATTGCCGGTTTTTTGCCATGTTGCCCTTACACTTTTTCCGTTTGCTACAGATGTAGATTTTTTTTGATGATCACAGCGTGGGATGTCAGTGATTAGCAGTACAGGCTGACAGATCACCGGCATGGCCAATTATCCAGGATTATCTGTA
>NW_024649092.1:0-232 GCF_008729295.1 Plectropomus leopardus
TTTGTCGAAAAATGCCATACTATAGCATGTCAAAAAATGGTCAAAAACGTCATCGCTCCAAATGTCAAAAAAGGTCATATTATAGCATGTTTAACATGTTTATAGTGTAACATGGTGAAAACAAGTTCCAGAAAGTCAGTATTTTAAATGTTTCAGAGCCTCACAAAATTTGTCGAAAAATGCCTTACTATAGCATGTCGAAAAATGGTCAAAAACGTCATCGCTCCAAATG
>NW_024649093.1:0-435 GCF_008729295.1 Plectropomus leopardus
AAAAATATAAATAAAAACAAACCATTCAAAAAACACTGAAAAAATAAATATATCAAAATAAAATAAAACACTAAAAAATTATCTAAAGTCTATTATGGGATTTTTGCCCAATGAAACCAAAATGAAACTGCCTACACCAGCTTTAATACCCAAAAATGTATCTATCATGTTGATGTTTAATGAATCTTTCAGAGACTTAAGTTTATGTTGTTTTCAACAGAAACATTTATTCAGTAAAAACACGTCATCATATTTAGGCACTTTTGCTGTAATTTACAAACTGAAAAACTTTAAACAAAAAAATTTAAAGTAAACTTTGACTGCAGCTCTGCCTGAATAACAAAGATATTACGACATTTTTAATTTAGAATTGAAACTCAAAAATCTGAAAATCTATTTGATTTTATAACAGACTTGTAAGGAATTGCATTTTTA
>NW_024649094.1:0-1056 GCF_008729295.1 Plectropomus leopardus
TTTTTGGACCATTTTCCCTGTACTATAGTAGGACTTTTTTCACCATATTGTACTTTGGCTTAAAACACCCAAAATATTGACTTTTTGGATTAGTTTTTGAACAGACTATAGTATAAAAAGCCTCAACATGCTGTACAATGACTTTTTTTTAACATTTGGAGCGATCACTTTTTTGACCATTTTTACCTGTGCTATAGTATGGCTTTTTTCGTCATACTGTACTTTGGCTTAAATTGCTCCAAATATTGACTTTTTGGACTGTTTTGTCAACAGGCTATACTCTAAACTGCCTTAACATTCTATACTATGACTATTTTTAACATTTGGAGTAACAATTATTTTGATCATTTTTCCCTGTACTATAGTATGACTTTTTTCGCCATACTGAAGTTTGGCTTAAAACGCCCAAAATATTGACTTTTTGGACCATTTATTTCACCAGGCTGAAGTATAAACTGCCTCAATGTGCTGTACTATGACTTTTTTCAGCATTTGGAGGAATCACTTTTTTGACCATTTGTACCTTTGCTATTGTATGGCTATTTTTACAATACTGTACTTTGGCTTAAATTGCTCCAAATATTGACTTTTTGGACTGTTTTGTCAACAGGCTATACTATAAACTGCCTTAACATGCTATACTATGACTATTTTTAACATTTGGAGTAACAGTTTTTCTGAACATTTTTCCCTGTGCTATAGTATAACTTTTTTCGCAATACTGAAGTTCAGCTTAAAACACCCAAAATATTGACTTTTTGGACTAGTTTTTGAACAGACTATAGTATAAACAGCCTCAACATGCTGTACAATGACTTTTTTCAGCTGTTGGAGCAATCACTTTTTTGACCAGTTTTCCCTGTACTATAGTATGGCTTTTGTCACCATATTGTACTTTGGCTAAAAATGCTCCAAATCTTGACATTTTGGACTGTTTTTTCAACAAGTCATACTCTAAACTGCCCCAACATGTTGGACTATGACTTTTTTTCAGCATTTGGAGCAACAATTTTTTTGACCATTTTTCCGTGTGCTATAGTATGGCTTTTTTCACCA
>NW_024649095.1:0-426 GCF_008729295.1 Plectropomus leopardus
GCTGCTGCAGCTGTCCTCTACAGCGGGGACACTCAGCCTGCTCTGCTGTGGGGGACACTTTTACACATGACAGGACACCAGTCAGAGCAGCCGAACATGTTTCCAGGATTTTAGGACATTTTTAGGCTTTTAGGACGTTTCTTAGATTTCAGGACACTTCTCAGACTTTAGGATGTTTCTTGGATTTTAGGATTTTTCAGATCTTAGGAAGTTTCTCAGATTTTGGGACATTTCTTAGATTTTAGGACATTCCTGAAATTTAGGACTTTTCCCAGATTTTAGGAGATATCTATGATTTAAGGACACTTCTCAGATGTTAAGGTGTTTCTTGGATTTTAGGAGTTTTCAATTATGTTAGGACATTCCTCAGATTTTGGGACGTTTCTTAGATTTCAGAACATGCCTAGAGTTTAGGACATATCTATG
>NW_024649096.1:0-334 GCF_008729295.1 Plectropomus leopardus
GCAGTATTAATAAGATACCTGCTTTCGCCTAGTGGGTTTGCCTTCCATTTCGTTACTGCAGCCACGTTTCACCAAAGCCAATGTCACCGTTACCCGTCCCCCACACTTGTTAACTTGTTTGATACCTCCAAGCGTCAATTTGAGAAGAAAATAGACCTATGTTCTATGAATTATCCCATACAAACTGGTTGCTGTTCACACATTACGTTACCAGACATAAAAACTCAGGCAAAGATATTTAATCAAGGACGGCACCCATGACCGCTAGCATATTCCAGTGACTCACCGACAACGTTAGCATGAGGACTCACTCGGTTTTACTCGACATTACCAG
>NW_024649097.1:0-385 GCF_008729295.1 Plectropomus leopardus
TTTTTTTTTTTACAATGAATTCTAAATGTTTAGTACAGGTGGGAGTCACCAGAGGCCCTACGATACGATATCGTCAAAAAATACTTAAGTCACAGTACAACATCTTCGCAATTTTTAAAATTTTGTTTTGCAATATGCTGAGTATTGCAATAACATGTATTGCGATAAATTACCTTGTAAGTTTTTTTTTTTTTTGCCTTTGCCTTTTTTTTTTTTGACAGCATTAGCATAAAAAAGGGGAAAGGGGAAGGGGAGGGGGGAACATGTAGTAAAGGGCCACAGGTTGGAATCGAACTTGCAGCGGCTGCAGTAAGGACTTAGCCGTTGTACATAGGGTGCCCACTCTACCAGGTGAGCTGCAGGGCGGCCCATTAGCATTTTTTCA
>NW_024649098.1:0-210 GCF_008729295.1 Plectropomus leopardus
ATCCACGCCCGGCTCCAAGCCAGCGAGCCGGGCTTCTTACCCATTTAAAGTTTGAGAATAGGTTGAGATCGTTTCGGCCCTAAGACCTCTAATCATTCGCTTTACCAGATAAAACTGCGAGACTCTGAGCGCCAGCTGTCCTGAGGGAAACTTCGGAGGGAAACAGCTACTAGATGGTTCGATTAGTCTTTCGCCCCTATACCCAGGTCG
>NW_024649099.1:0-239 GCF_008729295.1 Plectropomus leopardus
GGAACCCTTCTCCACTTCGGCCTTCAAAGTTCTCGTTTGAATATTTGTTACTACCACCAAGATCTGCACCCGCGGCGGCTCCACCCGGGCCCGCGCCCTAGGCTCCCGTGCCCACCGCGGCGGCCCTCCTACTCGTCGCGGCGTAGCCCCCGAGGCCCCTGTCGCCGGCGACGGCCGGGTATGGGCCCGACGCCCCAGCGCCATCCATTTTCAGGGCTAGTTGATTCGGCAGGTGAGTT
>NW_024649100.1:0-246 GCF_008729295.1 Plectropomus leopardus
AGTTATAACATCCCCTCTTTCCAAAACTACTAAAAATTACCCCAAAAATAAAAAAAACGTATTTTCTGTAATAGCACCGTCCCATTATCATCTCATTAATTCTGACTCTGGATTCATGCATGTTTTTTCAATTTAGGTAATGGATTTATCTTTATTGTTAAGCTGCGAGGTGGGTGGAAATACAGAAATGTAAAAGATAAACATTTTATCAAAAAGACCAAAAGAGACAGAGAGAAAATAAAGATG
>NW_024649101.1:0-497 GCF_008729295.1 Plectropomus leopardus
TGTGTGTGTGTATATTCTGTCGTGATGAATGGCATTATTGTCCATCGTTAACTTGTGATTAATTGCAAATTAACCCCACATTTTTTTAGTTGTTCCAAATGTACCTTAAAGCGATATTTTTTTGTCCTTGTATCAATAAGTAATCAGTAACTAATCAGTAACTCACTTCACATCGACAGTAAATGCAAATAACTTTGGTTGTTTCGAGAGAACCGCCTGCAGAACTTGTAATAAAAATAAGTAATTAAATAAATAAAAAACTTTCTTAATCCATTTCTGCTCACAGAATGTTTTTTCTGCTCTTTCGCTGTATTTTTATTTTATTTTATTTTTGTCTAATGACGCTCATACATGGATACTCATATTATGTCACATGTTTATTTGTAGGCATTTTGGGATTATAGACTCACGTGACCTGTCAGGTGACCTGTTCATACTTCGTGGCGAATCTCCTCCGTACCTCACGTCTGAAGAAGGCTTTGGGCCCGAAACGTCAC
>NW_024649102.1:0-426 GCF_008729295.1 Plectropomus leopardus
ACCTCCACTGTCCCCTCAGATTTTGTCGACTTCGGATTTTATTGTGCATTTGCTTGCAATCTATTCGAGCTTCTTAACGAGCACACCGTCGGTTCATTGGCACTGGCGTTTAAGCACAACTCCCGGCTTCAAGCGCCGAAGCCTCGGCGCGGTTGTAATCGCCGTGCCGGTTTAACATACCCCGCCCGCTCGGCGGCACGGCAGAGCAAACGAAGCACCGTGGAGCTTGGGCCCACGAGCGAACCAGTTGGACGGAGGGCCGCGGCGCTTCGCGGCGCTTCACCTCCCCGTCAGCACGCGGCGGCGAGCCGCGGCCGGCTTCATTCAACATGACGGTCGGGGGAGAGCGCGGACGCAGTCCCCCACTAGCAGAAATTATGCAGCGAATTCCCCAAATGTGGGAATCTCGACTGCATAATTTCTGCT
>NW_024649103.1:0-223 GCF_008729295.1 Plectropomus leopardus
GATTCTCTGCAAGTCAGCCTGTGAAAATCTGTCAGGCCTTGATTCCCTGCAGTGCGGGGGATGGTTTCTTCTAGCTGGCGATGGTCGTTATGGTCGTGAGGACATTACACATTGGGCTTCAGGGTTGCTTACTTCTCATATCCTAGATGTTGTATCTGACTGAAACATGGCTTTTCCCTCTTTCCTGTGTTAAACAAGTGGATGTTGGGTAAGATAATGTTAA
>NW_024649104.1:0-493 GCF_008729295.1 Plectropomus leopardus
TCGGCAGCCCAGTGTGACGCCTTTCTTAACGGGCTGGCACCCTACATCAAGGACGAATTGGTTTCGTTCGACCTTCCCCATTCGCTTGACGGTCTCATTGAACTGACCACGAGACTGGACAGGCGGATTCAGGCGAGGAGGAAGGAGCAGTGCCTGGAGGGAGGTTCCCACCGGTATCCTGGTCACCAGCGGGTCCCACCACCTCCTGCAGCGCTTCCAGCAGACCCGAGTCTGGGGGGGACGGAGCCTATGCAGGTGGGCCGCACCAGATTATCTGCTGAGGAGCGTGAGAGACGGCGTCGGGGAAGGCTCTGCCTCTACTGTGGGCAGGCTGGACATTTCGTCTCCAGTTGCCCAGTAAAAGGACAGGCTCAGCAGTAGAGAGGGGCATCCTGCTGAGCCGTTCCCAGAACTCTGCCCCCAGTCTCCGTCCCTTATTCCATGTACAGCTCCTGTTGGGTGAAAAGTCTCACACCCTCGCCACGTTTATTGA
>NW_024649105.1:0-1147 GCF_008729295.1 Plectropomus leopardus
TCTCCGTGATAACAATAATTACAGCAGGAGGTGCTGAAGGAGGAGACACTCGCTGTATTCAGCGGCTCCTGTTGATGTCAGAGCGGAAAACTTTGAAATCCGCAGCTCCATTTAGACCTGTTTCCACTGAAGAAAAACACAGACAGAGGTGGAGGTGACGGTGGAGGTGACGGTGACGGTGGAGGGGACGGTGACGGTGGCGGTGACGGTGACGGTGGAGGGGACGGTGATGGTGGCGGAGGAGGTGACGGTGACGGTGGAGGTGACGGTGACGGTGGAGGGGACGGTGATGGTGGCGGAGGAGGTGACGGTGACGGTGGAGGGGCCGGTGACGGTGGTGGTGGAGGGGACGGTGACGGTGGCGGTGGAGGGGACGGTGACGGTGGCGGTGGCGGCAGCGTGTAGTTAATGTTTCAGCTCAGTTTTAGACCAGCAGAAACAGTCACATGACGTCATGATGTCACGTGGACCCGGGATGTTTCTCGGCACAGTTTATGACTTCACACTGAGGATTTGTGCTGTGTTTCGTGCTGTGTTTCGTGCGGTGTTTCGTGCGGTGTTTCGTGCGGTGTTTCGTGCTGTGTTTCGTGCGGTGTTTCATGCTGTGTTTCGTGCGGTGTTTTGTGCAATGTTTCGTGCGGTGTTCGTGCAAGGAAACAAACTTTAGCGGTAAATTAAAGATCTGACTGAACTGGACTCATTTTGACAAAAGACATTTAAACAACATCAAAATGAGATCAAACGTTTGTGGCAGCAGGTTCCTTCAGCTCAGGACGACTCTGACCCCAGACTTTTTCAAGGAACAAAATTTAAGGCCAGTATTAAAGTTTTATTAAAGTTTTGTTCAAGTTTTATTTAAGTTTTGTTAAAGTTTTGTTAAAGTAGCCAATGTACTGACATGAATAATTGAAGGTTAGAGGGAGATTTTATTTGATTTCACATATTTATTTATATAGAAAACACAACTCTTTACTGAAGTTGATTCCAGAGGAATTCTGTCATAACCCACACACACACACACACACAGTAACACACACAGTAACCCACACACACACACAGTAACACACACAGTAACCCACACACACACACACAGTAACACACACACACACACAGTAACACACACACACACACACACAGTAACACACAC
>NW_024649106.1:0-246 GCF_008729295.1 Plectropomus leopardus
TGTTTTCTTAAAAAATATTAACACTTCTTGGTAATTTAAAAAAAAAAGGCCATTTTTTTTCATCAAATCTTTGATAAAAAGAAAACATTTGTTACAAACCAGCCTTATTTTTTAATGTTAGCTTTTTTTTCTTTTTTTTTTCTTTTAGATTTTTAAAGAAAGAAAATTGTCATTTTTTTGTTTGTTACTTCTTTGGTTTTTTTTTGAAGACATGCCTTCCAAATCAGGAATGTTTTCTTTTAAACA
>NW_024649107.1:0-464 GCF_008729295.1 Plectropomus leopardus
GCTACACATACACATGCAAACCCACAAGACACAGACTCTGAAGAAGAAAAAAAACTAGGGCATCAAAAGTCCCGAAGGCTTTGAGCTACAATTTTTTTGCATAATCAGGAGAGAAACTGAGCGAGGAGAGAGGGGAAGAGAGAGAGAATGCTGAAATTAAATTAGTGCATAAAGAAAACGAGGGGGAGGACAAGTTGAAAACACGAATATCAGCTCTGTCAGACTGGAAGCAGCAGACTGGGAACAGACCTGATTAAAGTCGATTATAGAGACGGCTTTTTATTCCTGTTTTCTTCTGAGGAGTGTTAAAACACACCAGCAGCAGCAGCAGCAGCCTACAGTTCAGCTGGTGTCATCAGGGAGGGGGTCCCTTTGAGAGAGTGAGAGGAGGAGGAGGAGGAGGGTGAGAGAGATAGGGAGGGAGGGAGGGAGGTGCGCGCAGACAGAAGTTCTGCCTCCCTTTT
>NW_024649108.1:0-277 GCF_008729295.1 Plectropomus leopardus
CTCCGGTGGTGGTGGAAATTGCCCCCTCACAGAGGACAAGGCCAGGATCACTTCTACCTTTGGATCCATCTTAAAGATGGATTCCACCAAGAAGGCGAGTAAAGCTTCTCACAGCTGCTTTTACACCACAGCTGTGTATTTATTTAAAATCTCCCTTCTTCTGTCCAGGCAACGAAGAAGCTCGCAGGTACCGCTTCGGACACGGCCGCCTGGGTCACCAACATCGGCAGTGAGCACGGGCAGGTCCTCATGAGCGTCCTCACCTGCGCTGAGAGCT
>NW_024649109.1:0-324 GCF_008729295.1 Plectropomus leopardus
TGAAGGACATACTGCATATAGCTTTTTTATGAGTTTATAACTGACATTTTTACAACCTATTATATGATGTTTTGATCGACAAACTATTCTTTGACGTTTTTATAATTTTTTTAACGACATAATATACTGTGACATTTAATGATATTTGACTGACTGATTCTATACTATGATGTTTTCATGAAGTTTTGAATGACATATACAATGAGCTCTTTATGATTTTTTTGAATGGCATACAATAATATAATGTTTTTATGATTTTTGTACTGGCTGTACATACATGCTATGGTGGGTTTTTTTTTTTGTTTTCTGACCGACATACTATAC
>NW_024649110.1:0-241 GCF_008729295.1 Plectropomus leopardus
TGGTAGTGAACAGTGATCAGTGATGATCAGTGGTGGTGAACAGTGATCGATGGTGGTGAACAGTGATCAGTGATGATCAGTGGTGGTGAACAGGCATCAGTGATGAACAGTGTGATGAACAGTGATCGATGGTGGTGAACAATGATCAGTGATGAACAGTGGTGGTGAACAGTGATCGATGGTGGTGAACAATGATCAGTGATGAACAGTGGTGGTGAACAGTGATCGATGGTGGTGAACA
>NW_024649111.1:0-394 GCF_008729295.1 Plectropomus leopardus
CTGTCTCGTCTCTGTCTGGGCTGACCCGAACGTTTGCACTCGTACTTATGATCGTTATAATGTCTCACTAACTGAATCAGAATCATCATCGAAAACGCATCCAATCAGCCCAGAAGGAAACGTGCATCTACACGCGAACTACAGTGCCAGCCTGTTCTGTTACATTGGAGAGAAAGCAGACGTCTCTATGG
This sequence comes from Plectropomus leopardus, assembly GCF_008729295.1. Lineage (NCBI taxonomy): Eukaryota > Metazoa > Chordata > Actinopteri > Perciformes > Serranidae > Plectropomus > Plectropomus leopardus. The sequence goes on from NW_024649111.1 coordinate 192, forward strand.
CCGATATCTCATTATTTCCAACGTTCAACAGCTCACGGCAAAACAAATATTACACGTACGAGGAAAAATATATATATATTTTTGGCCTGGACTGTCTCTTTAAAATAATCAGTGGGTGAAGTAGCATTTCAATACGTCCACATCCTCAGACGCTGTTGTTTTGACGACATGAGGAATTCATTTGTGTGGAAATACAACACGCA
>NW_024649112.1:0-237 GCF_008729295.1 Plectropomus leopardus
AAAACATCAGGTAAATGATACAGCACAGGCAACAAAACAATATATCTTTAACTATGTATGAAGAAAATAAATGACAAAAAATTAAACAGATGGTTAAGTAAATAAGTAAATAAATGAAACTACATATAAATATAAAGATAAACCAGAGTGCAGGCATATAGATGAAAAGGTATATTCAATTTTTTGAGTCTTTTTTCAGGGAAAAAAGTTGCATTATTTTCCAAAAAAGTGGCTATG
>NW_024649113.1:0-394 GCF_008729295.1 Plectropomus leopardus
CCATTTCCTCCTTTGCATCCTTTAATTCTACCTTCCTACCCACCTGTCCACTTATTTGCCTTCCTGTCTTCCTTCCTTTTCATTCCCTTCTTCCTTTCCTCTCTCCTCTTATCCTTGCATTTTTCTTCCCATCCTTATTTGCTTTCTTTAATGCTCCCTCACTACCTTGTCGACCTCCCTAACCTGCCTTTCTTACATTTTTACATTTCCTCCCTCCCCCCTTTTCTTCCTCCCAACCATTTATCGTTCCATTTTATACTTGTATACATCCTCTCTCCGTCCTCCTTCTCTTCTCTCTGTTCTTCCCTTTACTTTACTCCCCTAAAATCTGCTTGTCTGTTGCTTCTGTACTTCCTTGCTTCCCTAACTCACTTCCTCCCGCCTCATAACCCTC
>NW_024649114.1:0-475 GCF_008729295.1 Plectropomus leopardus
AAAACATCAGGTAAATGATACAGCACAGGCAACAAAACAATATATCTGAAACTATGTATGAAGAAAATAAATGACAAAAAATAAAACAGATGGTTAAGTAAATAAGTAAATAAATGAAACTACATATAAATATAAAGATAAACCAGAGTACAGGCATATAGATGAAAAGGTATATTCAATTTTTTGAGTATTTCTTCAGGGAAAAAAGTTGCATTATTTTCCAAAAAAGTGGCTATGTCAATATCAGTATTGATTATCTGCCAAATGAGTTGATATATACTGGCATATTGGATATCAGCAAAAAATGTTTAAAATAAATTTTAAAAAATCCAATATCCTGCATCCCTTATGTTTTCTTTAATAATTTGCAAAATCACAGCTTTTATCACAGCCAGGAACTGTAAATACAGAAAAACAAAATTCCGGATGCTCTTTTAACGCATCATATATAAGAAGGATTTACATTTTACTTAAG
>NW_024649115.1:0-2842 GCF_008729295.1 Plectropomus leopardus
GCTATAGTATGGAAAAAATGTCAAAATATGACATGTCCCAAAAATAGCTGAAAACACCTCAAAACAGCATAAAATAGCCCACTGAGACATGCTATAGCATAACATGTTGCAAAAACTGACAAAAACACCACAATAATGTATGTTGAAAAAATGACGAAAACAGCAAGGCTATAGTATGGAAAAAAGTCAAAATGTGACATGTCCCAAAAACTGTTTAAAACACCTCAAAGCAGCATAAAATAGCCTGCTGAGACACACCATAGCACAGAATTTTGCAAAAACTGACAAAAACACCAAAATAATGCATGTTGAAAAAATGACGAAAACAGCAAGGCTATAGTATGGAAAAATGTCAAAATATGACATGTTCCAAAAACAGCTGAAAATACCTCAAAACAGTATAAAATAGCCTGCTGAGACACGCCATAGCAAAGAATGTTTCAAAAATGTACAAAAAACCCAAAGAAAGGCATGTTGAAAAAATGACGAAAACGGCAAGGTTATAGTATGGAAAAAAGTCAAAATATGACATGTCCCAAAAATAGTTTAAAACACCTCAAAACAGCATAAAATAGCCTGCTGAGACACGCCATAGCATAGAATTTTGCAAAAACTGACAAAAACACCACAATAATGTATGTTGAAAAAATGACGAAAACAGCAAGGCTATAGTATGGAAAAATGTCAAAATATGACATGTCCCAAAAACAGCTGAAAACACCTCAAAACAGTATAAAATAGCCTGCTGGGACACGCCATAGCATAGCATGTTTCAAAAACGGACAAAAACACCACAAAAGACATGTTGAAAAAATGACAAAAACAGCAAGGCTATAGTATGGAAAAATGTCAAAATATGACATGTCCCAAAACAACTGAAAACACCTCAAAACAGTATAAAATAGCCTACTGAGACACGCCATAGCAAAGAATGTTTCAGAAATGTAAAAAAACACAAAGAAATGCATGTTGAAAAAATGACGAAAACAGCAAGGCTATAGTATGAAAAAATGTTAAATTATGACATGTCCCAAAAATAGCGAAAAACACCTCAAAACAGCATAAAATAGCCTGCTGAGACACGCCATAGCAAAGAATGTTTCAGAAATGTACAAAAAACCCAAAGAAATGCATGTTGAAAATAATGACGAAAACAGCAAGGCTATAGTATGGAAAAAATGTCAAAATGTGACATGTCCCAAAAACAACTGAAAACACCTCAAAACAGCATAAAATAGCCTGCTGAGACACGCATAGCAAAGAATGTTTCAAAAAATACAAAAAACCCAAAGAAATGCATGTTGAAAAAATGACGAAAACAGCAAGGCTATAGTATGGAAAAAATGTCAAAATATGACATGTCCCAAAAATAGCTGAAAACACCTCAAAACAGCATAAAATAGCCCACTGAGACATGCCATAGCATAACATGTTGCAAAAACGGACGAAAACACCAAAATAATGTATATTGAAAAAATGACGAAAACAGCAAGGCTATAGTATGGCAAAAATGTGTCAAAATATGACATGTCCCAAACATAGTTTAAAACACCTCAAAACAGCATAAAATAGCCTGCTGAGACACGCCATAGCATAGAATTTTGCAAAAAAACTGACCCATAACACCAAAATAATGCATGTTGAAAAAATGACGAAAACAGCAAGGCTATAGTATGGAAAAAAGTCAAAATGTATGACATGCCCCAAAAACAGCTGAAAACACCTCAAAACAGTATAAAATAGCCTGCTGAGACACGCCATAGCAAAGAATGTTTCAAAAATGTACAAAAAAACCCAAAGAAAGGCATGTTGAAAAAATGACGAAAACGGCAAGGTTATAGTATGGAAAAAAGTCAAAATATGACATGTCCCAAAAATAGTTTAAAACACCTCAAAACAGCATAAAATAGCCTGCTGAGACACGCCATAGCATAGAATTTTACAAAAACTGACAAAAACACCAAAATAATGCATGTTGAAAAAAGGTCGAAAACAGCAAGGCTATAGTATGGCAAAAATGTTAAATTATGACATGTCCCAAAAACTGTTTAAAACACCTCAAAACAGCATAAAATAGCGTGCTGAGACACGCCAAAGCATAAAATTTTGCAAAAACTGACCAAAACACCAAAATAATGCATGTTGAAATAATGACGAAAACGGCAAGGCTATAGTATGGAAAAAAGTCAAAATATGACATGTCCCAAAACAGCGTAAAACACCTCAAAACAGCATAAAATAGCCTGCTGAAACAAGCCATAGCATAGAATTTTGCAAAAACTGACAAAAACACCAAAATAGTGCATGTTGAAAAAATGACGAAAACGGCAAGGCTATAGTATGGAAAAAATTTCAAACTATGACATGTCCCAAAAATAGCTGAAAACACCTCAAAACAGCATAAAATAGCCCACTGAAACATGCTATAGCATAACATGTTGCAAAAACAGACCAAAACACCACAATAATGTATGTTGAAAAAATGACGAAAACAGCAAGGCTATAGTATGGAAAAAAGTCAAAATATGACATGTCCCAAAAATAGCTGAAAACACCTCAAAACAGTATAAAATAGCCTGCTGAGACACGCCATAGCATAGAATTTTGCAAAAACTGACAAAAACACCAAAGAAATGCATGTTGAAAAAATGACAAAAAAGGCAAGGCTATAGTATGGAAAAATGTCAAAATATGACATGTCCCAAAAACAACTGAAAACACCTCAAAACAGTATAAAATAGCCTGCTGAGACACGCCATAGCATAGAATTTTGCAAAAACTGAGAAAAACACCACAAAAATGCATGTTGAAAAAATGACGAAAACAGCAAGGCTATAGTATG
>NW_024649116.1:0-2525 GCF_008729295.1 Plectropomus leopardus
TGTAATTTGGCGTAAAACACTAAAATATTGACTTTTTTGACCATTTATCTCAACTAGATATACTAAAAACTGCTTCAACATGCTGTACTATGACTTAATTTTAAACATTTGGAGAAATGGCTCTTTTGACAATTTTTCCTGAGCTATAGTATGGCTTTTTTTGCCATGTTGTAATTTGACGTAAAATGCTAAAAATATTGACTTTTGGGACTGTTTTTTCAGCTAGATATACTGTAAAGTGCCTCAACATGCTGTACTATGACTTATTTTAACATTCGGAGAGATGACTTTTTTGACAATTTTTCCTGAGCTATAGTACTTTTTTTAGCCATATTGTAATTTGGCGTAAAACACTAAAAATATTGACTTTTTTGACGTTTTATGTTAACTAGACATACGATAAACTGCCTCAACTTGCTGTATAATGACTTATTTTAACATTTGGAGAGATGACTTTTTTGACAATTTTTCCTGAGCTTTAGTACTTTTTTTTGCCATATTGTAATTTGACGTAAAACACTAAAAATAATGACTTTTTGGACCATTTTTTCAGCTAGATATTCTATACCCTGCCTAAACATACTTTTTTTCTTACTATCACTTATTTGATCTGTTGGAGAGATGACTTTTTTGACAATTTTTCATGCGAAGCTATAGTAACTGCTTTTTTAGCCATATTGTAATTTGGCGTAAAACACTAAAAATATTGGACTTTTTTGACCTTTTATTTTAACTAGAACTATACTGATTACTGCCACAACTTGCTGTACTATGACTAAATTTTAACATTTGGAGATGATGACTCTATCTAGACAAATTTTTTCCATGATCTATATCTGCTTTTTTTAGCCATATTGTAATTTGGCGTAAAACACTCAAAACACATATTTGACTTTTTTACCCTTTTATTTCAACTATAGATATACGATAAAAACTGCCATCAACTTGCTTGTACTATGACTTCTTTTAAAACATTTGGAGAGTTGACATATTTTGACTCAATTTCCTGAGGCTACTAGTACTTTTTTTAGCCATATTGTAAATTTGGCGTAAAACACTAAAAATATTAGACTTTTTTGACCTTTTATTTTAATAGATATAATAGATTAAACTGCCTCAACCTTGCATGTTACTATGGACGTATTTTAACCATTTGGAGAGATGACTCTTTTGAAATTTTTTCCTGAGCTATCATCCTGCTTTTTTTGCCATACATTGTAATTTGGCGTAAAACACTAAAATATTGACTTTTTTGACCAATTTATTTTCAAACTAGATATACTAAAATAACTGCCTCAACATTGCATGTAACTATGGACTTAATTTTAACATTCTGGAGAATGGCTCTTTTGACAATTTTTCCCTGAGCTATAGTACTGGCTTTTTTTGCCATGTTGTAATTGACGTATAAATGCTAAAAATATTGACTTTTTGGACCTGGTTTTTTTCAGCTAGTGATATACTGTAAACTGCTCAACATGCTGTACTAAAATGACTTATTTTAACATTACGGAGAGATGACTTTTTTTTTTTTTTTTTTTTTTCTTTATTTTTGACAATTTTTCCTGAGCTATAGTACTTTTTTTTAGCAATCATTGTAATTTGACGTTAAACACTAAAAATATTGACTTTTTTGACCTTGTTTTAATTTTAATAGATATACTATAAACTGCCTCAAAATGCTGTACTGTGCGACTTATTTTAACATTTGGAGAGATGACTTTTTTTGACATTTTTTCCTGAGCTATAGTACCTAGCTTTTTTGCCATATTGTAATTTGGCGTAAAACACTAAAAAATATTGACTTGTTTGACATTTATTTCAACTAGATATACTAAAAAACTGCCTCAACCATTGCTGTACTATGACTTATTTTAACATTTGGAGAGATGACTCTTTTCGACGCAATTTTTCCTGAGAAAATCTATAGCACTACTTTTTTTTTGCCATCCTCTTGTAATTCGGCGTAAAACACTAAAAATATAGGACCTTTTTTGACCTTTTATTTTAACTAGATATTACTATTAACTGCCTCAACATGCTGTATCGATGACTTATTTTAACCCCAAATTTGGACGAGGATGACTTTTACGACAATTTTTCCTCCTGAGCTATAGTACTTTTTTTAGGCATGTTGTAATTTGACATGAAACCCTAAAAATATTGACTTTTTTGACCTATTATTTCAACTAGATATACGATCAACTGCCTCAACTTGCTGTACTATGACTTATTTTAACATTTGGAGAGATGACTCTTTTGACAATTTTTCCTGAGCTATCATCCTGCTTTTTTGCCATATTGTAAATTGGCGTAAAACACTAAAATATTGACTTTTTTGACCATTTATTTGAACTAGATATACTATAAACTGTCTCAACGTGCTGTACTATGACTTAAGTTATCATAGTACAGTCGTATGTACTATGACTTATTTTAACATTTGGAGAGATGACTCTTTTGACGATTTTTCCTGAACTATCATCCTGCTTTTTTGCCATATTGTAATTTGGCGTAAAACACTA
>NW_024649117.1:0-390 GCF_008729295.1 Plectropomus leopardus
CATTTCTCAGATTTAAGGACGTTTCTGGGACTTGTTTTGATCAACAAGCTCTATGTTGATGCTGTTTTATGCTCTCTGGCACCTTCTGGACACTAAAAGGACAAAAACAGTTCCCAGTGTGAGTCCCAGATTTGTCCCGCGGGCCACAGGTTGAGCATCAGTGATGTGGAGGTTTGTTGTGAGTGAGTGTGGAGGTGAGAGAGCAGAGAAACAGGAAACACAGTTCATCAACATGTTGAAGGTGAAACTGAATCAAATGAGACGTCAAGTGTTGAGTGAGATACCTTTTCATGCTGGAGATCACCTGCAGCGTCCTGACGGAGACACACAGAGACAGAGACAGAGACAGACATGTCCATCATTTTAAGTGTCTGCTGTCAGAGAAACTTT
>NW_024649118.1:0-251 GCF_008729295.1 Plectropomus leopardus
TGTTCTCTCTTATCATGCAAACATTCTTGGTGTTAGTTTGATTTCAGGTTGAGGGAGAATAATCACAAAACAAAAAGCCAGCGGAAATGTAGAAAAATACAACCTGACAAAAACCCAAGTATGACTTAAACATGCGAAGCAGCCATCTCATATTTTCTCTTAATCCTGCACAGAGCGATCTCAGAGTTGTGTGATGGTGCCTCTAATAGCAGGTCAGGTCTCTGAGCTGTTTGATGAAGCAGCAGCAGCGC
>NW_024649119.1:0-287 GCF_008729295.1 Plectropomus leopardus
ATAAAGCCTCCCATTTATATGTATTTAAAGTCAGTTAACAGCTAGGCTTTGTATGTGTCATTATTATATATCATCATAGAAATATATAAATTAGTATGCATAATTCTTTTCTTGGTAACACATATTTATTATCTCTTTCACATATATATCTTTTTTTGCTGAATTACCAACAGAATCTAATTCTGTATATATTTTAACATTTCTAATTTCGTGCTTTTTCTGTATTAATCTTGAGTATAAATCTTGAGTTGTGCAGTGAGATTTTAACATCCTTTTTTGTTGTTGTT
>NW_024649120.1:0-808 GCF_008729295.1 Plectropomus leopardus
CACACGCCATCTGTGTGACGTCACTCAGAGGAGGAGCTGGTCCCAGTTGGTCTCTGCTGGTCTGCTGTGTCTGTGTTTGTCCTCAGAGAGACGCGACGACACAAACGAACGAAACCCGAATCCTCAGCTTCTCTTAATTTAAATTTGTCAGAAAAAAAACTTTTGTTTTCCTTAAAAAAATGGTGACCCAGATTTGTTAAATGAGCAAAAAAGTCACCAAAAATGATGTTAAAAAACTTTTTTTTTAAAAAAATCACCCAAAATTTTTTAAGAAAAAACAAATCGCTAAAAAAAACACTGATTGTTTTCTTAAAAAAATCAGCAAAGATGTCTCAAAAAAAAGGAAAGATTTTGGTGATTTTTAAAGAGGATGTTTTCGGGCGACCTGGATGAGCGGGTCAGATTAAAGCGGCACGAACGGAGATTAAAATAATGCTGAAATATATCCACATTAATCGTTCCAGATTAACTTTATAAATGATCCTTCGACATTTTACTGAACGCAAAGAGCTGCAAAAAAACAAAAAACAATCAGTGAATTGGTCAAACAACCCAAAAACATTATTTTCCGTCCCTCAGTTCATATTTAATCTCTTCAGCTTCTGCGTGTGAACGCTGCAGAACCATCGAGCTCTTCACTTCCCTCCGTCATTTACAAACACCTGCTCAGGTTTGGGAACGCCCACTCGTCCTCTCTGCCTCTGCTCCCTGAACGACAACACAGCCGGGGGAGGAGAGAGGGGGAGGGAAGGAGAGAGAGGAGGGGAGGAGAGAGGGGGGAAGGAGAGAGGGGGAGGGAAGGACAGAG
>NW_024649121.1:0-260 GCF_008729295.1 Plectropomus leopardus
CATGGATGGATGGAAGTTTTCATTCTGTTCATCTCACTTCTGTCATTATTATTTCAGCAAAATGTATCTTTTGGACTGAAAAATCAATTGATGTTATGACTTTAGTAGGCTGCTAAAAGTTTGTTTTGTTTTTGCAATATTGATACTTTGTAGAGCAAAAAATCAATACTTGTTGTTTGTATATATTTCACATTTTGCCACATAAAATACTGCAATACTATGCTATATATCAACGTGTCCCCTACCCCTCTTGCTTATAT
>NW_024649122.1:0-445 GCF_008729295.1 Plectropomus leopardus
TGATCTGTCGATCTGTTCACTGCTGATCAAATCACGTAGATGAATGAGAGGAGCAGTTTGTAAAGTGAAAGTAAACTGTCAAATCCGGTAAAATGAAGGGATTGTGGCAGTGGATGATTTATTTATGGCAGCCAGCCACAAATGCATGAATGTGTGGGAAACTGCAGTATTATGATTCCATCCGTTTGTTGATTGTTTAAATATGGGTTGCTATAACTCAACAGGTTATGCTGTAAATTAAGTTGGTGTATGGAGTTTTGAAGTTTTCTTTCATATGGCTCTTTTTAATTTTGAGCACCTGCCCCTTAGTAGTAAACGTAACGTAATTTTAGCTCTTTCAGTGAATACGTCTAAAGAGTTTCATAACCTAATATTAGAAACTTGGGGATTTATTAAATAATTTTGCTAGTTGATTACTAACAAGGGTTCCAGCAGCTTAAAGCAA
>NW_024649123.1:0-240 GCF_008729295.1 Plectropomus leopardus
CGGACGACCGATTTGCACGTCAGGACCGCTACGGGCCTCCACCAGAGATTCCTCTGGCTTCGCCCTGCCCAGGCATAGTTCACCATCTTTCGGGTCCTATCGCACGCGCTCACGCGCCACCTCCCCGACGGTGCGGGCGAGACGGGCCGGTGGTGCGCCCGACCCCGCGGGGCCGGGATCCCACCTCAGCCGGCGCGCGCCGGCCCTCACTTTCATTGCGCCACGGGGTTTGTTCCACCC
>NW_024649124.1:0-200 GCF_008729295.1 Plectropomus leopardus
AGCAACCTGAATAAATGAATGTTTCTTTCTTTCTTAAAACCAGGAAACAACACACGCATGAAATTACAATTTTAACAATCTAAGATTATACCTAGTCTAATGTCACAATATTGATTTACTATGGATACATTTCCTGCTCCTATTCAATACTGCTTCAAAATAATATTACAAACAATACACTGTGCTTGTTTTCTGTGGAG
>NW_024649125.1:0-235 GCF_008729295.1 Plectropomus leopardus
TCCTCAAATAGATTTTTTCCGTTGTAATGTTCTTCTGTTCTGACTGACCACAAGGTCAGGTCAGACACTCTGCACTCAGTCGGCCGTTTAGTTTTTGTGTGTTTTTGCTCATGTCCACACACAGAAACTGAAACCATTAATTGCCTGTATCAACAATCTGTCGGAGTAGTTTGTTTAGATTTTGGTTGTTCAGCAGCAGAACTTTGAGTTCATCCTCAGAATAAGATCTCTAAGA
>NW_024649126.1:0-394 GCF_008729295.1 Plectropomus leopardus
AGCAGGTACATGTGCAGCAGGTACGGGTGCAGCAGGTACGGGTGCAGTAGGTACTGGTGCAGCAGATATGGGTGCAGCAGGCACGGGTGCAGCAGATATGGGTGCAGCAGGTACATGTGCAGTAGGTATGGGTGCAGCAGGTACAGATGCAGCAGGTACGGGTGCAGCAGGCACGGGTGCAGCAGGTAGAGATGCAGCAGGTACATGTGCAGCAGGTACAGGTGCAGCAGGTACATGTGCAGCAGGTACATGTGCGGCAGGTACATGTGCAGCAGGTACGGGTGCAGCAGTTTCGGGTGCAGCAGGCACGGGTGCAGCAGGTACATGTGCAGCAGGTACGGGTGCAGCAGGTACATGTGCAGCAGGTACGGGTGCAGCAGGTACATGTGCAGCA
>NW_024649127.1:0-18329 GCF_008729295.1 Plectropomus leopardus
TCATGAGATACTGCCAAAGTAAGACTGAAATATAAATTTTAACCTATACACTTCCATGAGACATTTTTTCGTCAAATGATTGTTTTAAATTATAAGAATTTAATTTATTAAGAAGTGTTTTACAAGGTGGGGAAAATGTAAAATTCTCTGTTGCTAATTTCATAACAGAGTGAAACAATTGTAAAGTGGCGCTGCTAAAAACCATTCCAAATGCATTATTTTTTATTGTCAAATTAAAAAAGTGAAAGAGAATCGAAATAGGCCTTTTTCAGCAAAAGACATGTAAAGTCAAAATCTGCTCATAATCCTCACTGTATGACAGTTATTGACCAAAAAACACCTTTTCTACCACAGTGACTGTTTCTCAGTCACTGTTGGCAAAATAGGCAGCTTTGATGAAAAATGCACTCAAAATGCTCTTTCGGCGCTTAGAGCCCTGAAATGCTGGTAACAGGCCCTTTTCAGCAAAAGACATGTAAAATCAAAATCTGCTCATAATCCTCACTGTATGACATTTATTGACAAAAAAAACACCTTCTCTATCATATTAATCCATTTTCACATATTTCTTGCACAGAGATGTGTTTCTCAGTCACTGTGGGCAAAAGAGGCAAGATGTGTTTCTCAGTCACTGTGGGCAAAAGAGGCAGCTTTGATGAAAAACGCACTTAAAATGCTCTTTCGGCGCTTAGAGAGCCCAGAAATGGTGGAGACAGGCCCTTTTCAGCAAAAGACATGTAAAGTCAAAATCTGCTCATAATCCTCACTGTATGACAGTTATTGACCAAAAACACCTTTTCTGTCATATTAATCCATTTTCACATGTTTCTGGCACATCAATGTGTTTCTCAATAACTGCGGGCGAATCGGATATATCTTCAGTAAAAATTCATTCAAATTTATTCTTTTTTTTTTCATTTTTTCATCTTTTTCCCTAATTTTAATTTGTCATTCTGTGTTCCAGGTAATTCCTTTAAGAATCCCACTTCAGCCTGAGTTGATGGACTTTTTCAAGTCCTGGTCTCTGTCTCCATCCAGTGGTTCTCATGAGATACTGCCAAAGTAAGACTGAAATATAAATTTTAACCTATACACTTCCATGAGACAATTTTTTGGTCAAATGATTGTTTTAAATTATAAGAATTTAATTTATTAAGAAGTTGTTTACAGGGTGGAGAAAATGTAAAATTCTCTGTTGCTAATTTCATAACAGAGTGAAAAGATTGTAAAGTGGCGCTGCTAAAACCCATTCCAAATGCATTATTTTTTATTGTCAAATTAAAAAAGTGAAAGAGAATCGAAATAGGCCTTTTTCAGCAAAAGACATGTAAAGTCAAAATCTGCTCATAATCCTCACTGTATGACAGTTATTGATAAAAAAAACACCATTTTCTATCATATTAATCCATTTTCACATATTTCTTGCATAGAGATGTGTTTCTCAGTCACTGTGGGCAAAAGAGGCAGCTTTGATGAAAAAAACGCACTCAAAATGCTCTTTCGCTTTTGCGCATAGAGAGCCCAAAATGGTGGAGACAGGCCCTTTTCAGCAAAAGACATGTAAAGTCAAAATCTGCTCATAATCCTCACTGTATGACAGTTATTGACCAAAAAACACCTTTTCCATCATATTAATCCATTTTCACATATTTCTTGCATAGAGATGTGTTTCTCAGTCACTGCAAAGGGCAAAAGAGGCAGCTTTGATGAAAAACGCACTTAAAATCGCTTTCAATTTGGCGCATTAGAGAGCCCAGAAATGGTGGAGACAGGCCCTTTTCAGCAAAAGACATGGTCAAAATCTGCTCAATAATCCTCACTGTATGACAGTTATTGACCAAAAAACACCTTTTCCATCATATTAATCCATTTTCACATGTTTCTGGCACATCAATGTGTTTTTCTCATAACTGCGGGCGAATCGGATATCTTCAGTAAAAATTCATTCAAATTTATTCAGTATTGGTTTTTTTTTTTTCATTTTTTCATCATTTTCCCTAATTTTAATTTGTCTTCTGTGTTCCAGGTAATTCCTTTAAGAATTCCTCTTCAGCCTGAGTTGATGGACTTTTTCAAGTCCTGGTCTCTGTCTCCATCCAGTGGTTCTCATGAGATACTGCCAAAGTAAGACTGAAATATAAATTTTAACCTATACACTTCCATGAGAATTTGTTTGGTCAAATGATTGTTTTAAATTATAAGAATTTAATTTATCAAGAAGTGTGTTTACAGGGTGGAGAAAATGTAAAATTCTCTGTTGCTAATTTCATAACAGAGTGAAAAGATTGTAAATTGGCAAAAAAAACCCACCTTTTTCATAAATGCATTATTTTTTATTGTCAAATTAAAAAAGTGAAAGAGAATCGAAATAGGCCTTTTTCAGCAAAAGACATGTAAAGTCAAAATCTGCTCATAATCCTCACTGTATGACATTTATTGACCAAAAAAAAACATTTTTCTATCATATTAATCCATTTTCACATATTTCTTGCATAGAGATGTGTTTCTCAGTCACTGTGGGCAAAAGAGGCAGCTTTGATGAAAAACGCACTTAAAATGCTCTTTCGGCGCTTAGAGCCCAGAAATGGTGGAGACAGAGGCCCTTTTCAGCAAAAGACATGTAAAGTCAAAATCTGCTCATAATCCTCACTGTATGACAGTTATTGACCAAAAAACACCTTTTCTATATCATATTAATCCATTTTCACATGTTTCTGGCACATCAATGTGTTTCTCAATAACTGTGGGCGAAAGAGGATATCTTCATGTAAAAATCATTCAAATTTATTCTTTTTTTTTTTCATTTTTTCATCAAAATTTTCCCATTTTCAAATTTGTTTCTGTGTTGACAGGTGATCCATAAGAATCCCACTTCAGCCTATTGATGGACTTTTTCATGTTTCTCAAGTCTCTGTCTCCATCCTGCGGACATACTGGCAAAGTAAGGACTGTAATATAAATTTTAAAACCTATACTATTTCCATGAGACATTTTTTCAACATGATTGTTTTAATTATAAGAATTAATAATTTATTAAGAAGTTGTTTACAGGGTGGAGAAAATGTAAAATTCTCTGTTGCTAATTTCATAACAGAGTGAAAAGATTGTAAAGTGGCGCTGCAAAAACCCATTCCAAATGCATTATTTTTTATTGTCAAATTAAAAAAGTGAAAGAGAATCGAAATAGGCCTTTTTCAGCAAAAGACATGTAAAGTCAAAATCTGCTCATAATCCTCACTGTATGACATTTATTGACCAAAAAACACCTTTTCTATCATATTAATCCATTTTCACATATTTCTTGCATAGAGATGTGTTTCTCAGTCACTGTGGGCAAAAGAGGCAGCTTTGATGAAAAACGCAGTTAAAATGCTCTTTCGGCGCTTAGAGAGCCCAGAAATGGTGGAGACAGGCCCTTTTCAGCAAAAGACATGTAAAGTCAAAATCTGCTCATAATCCTCACTGTATGACAGTTTATTGACCAAAAACACCACCTTTTCTATCATATTAATCCATTTTCACATATTTCTTGCATAGAGATGTGTTTCTCAGTCACTGTGGGCAAAGGAGGCAGCTTTGATGAAAAACGCACTTAAAATCTTCTTTCGGCGCTTAGAGATTTTCCCAGAAATGGTGGAGACAGGCCCTTAATTAAATTTTAAGACATGTAAAGTGAAAATCTGGTCACTGTCATCCATCCAGTGGTTCTCAGTCTGTATTGACAAATTGACCTTTTCCACCTTTTCTGTCATATTAATCCATTTTCACATGTTTTGGCACAATGTTATTAATAACTGCGGGCGAATACAGGATAAAATCAGTAAAAATTCTCTGTTCTAATTTTATCTTTTTTTTTTTTGGCATTTTTTCATCTTTTTCCTAATTTTAATTTGTCTTATGTGTTCAGGTAATTCCTTTAGAGAATCGACTTCAGGCCTTTTTCAGAAAGACTTGTTCAAGTCAAAATCTCTGTCTCCATCCAGGGTCACTGTATGACAGTTACTGAAATAATTAAAAAAAAACTTCCAAGAAAAAAAAATATTTTCTATATTAATTTCCATTTTTCACAGTTATTTCTTGGCATAAGTAAAATGTGTTTTTCTCAGTCACTGTGGGCAAAAGAGGCAACTTTGATGACTGAAAAAAATGCACATTCCTATAAAATGCTTTTCAGGGCTTAGAGTATTAAAGCCCAAAATGGCTGGAAACAGGCCCTTTTCAGCAAAAGACATGTAAAGTCAAAATCTGCTCATAATCCTCACTGTATGACAGTTATTGACCAAAAAAAACACCTTTTCATCATATTAATCCATTTTCACATATTTCTTGCATAGAGAGATGTGTTTCTCAGTCACTGTGGGCAAAAGAGGCTGCTTTGATGAAAAAGTGCACTTAAAATGCTCTTTCGGCGAGATGAAATGGTGGAATAGGCCCTTTTTCAGCAAAAGACATGTAAAGTCAAAATCTGCTCATAATCCTCACTGTATGACATTTATTGACCAAAAAACACACATTTTTCTATCATATTAATCCATTTTCACATGTTTCTTGCATAGAGATGTGTTTCTCAGTCACTGTGGGCAAAAGAGGCAGCTTTGATGAAAAATGCACTCAAAATGCTTTTTCGCGCTTAGAGAGCATTGAAATGCTGGTAACAGGCCCTTTTCAGCAAAAGACATTAAAGTCAAAATCTGCTCATAATCCTCACTGTATCACAGGTTATTGACCAAAAACACCTTTTTTTCCATCATATTAATCCATTTTCACATGTTTCTGGCACATCAATGTGGTTTCTCAATAACTGCGGGCCAAAGTAAAAATGTAATATAAATTTACCTTTACACTTCCATGAGGAAATTTTTGGTCATCATTTTTAAATTATAAGAATTTAATTTATTAAGAAGTAGTTTACAGGGTGGGGAAAATGTAAAATTCTCTGTTGCTAATTTCATAACAGAGTGAAAAGATTGTAAAGTGGCGCTGCTAAAAACCCTTCCAAATGCATTATTTTTTATTGTCAAATTAAAAAAGTGAAAGAGAATCGAAATAGGCCTTTTTCAGCAAAAGACATGTAAAGTCAAAATCTGCTCATAATCCTCACTGTATGACATTTATTGACAAAAAAAAAACCTTTTATATCATATTAATCCATTTTCACATATTTCTTGCATAGAGATGTGTTTCTCAGTCACTGTGGGCAAAAGAGGCAGCTTTGATGAAAAAACGCACTTAAAAATGCTCTTCTCGGCGCTTAGAGAGCCCAGAAATGGTGGAGACAGGCCCTTTTCAGCAAAAGACATGTAAAGTCAAAATCTGCTCATAATCCTCACTGTATGACATTTATTGACCAAAAAAACCCCACCTTTTTCTATCATATTAATCCATTTTCACATATTTCTTGCATAGAGATGTGTTTCTCAGTCACTGTGGGCAAAAGAGGCAGCTTTGATGAAAAACGCACTTAAAATGCTCTTTTTCGGCGCTTAGAGAGCCCTGAAATGGTGGAGACAGGCCCTTTTCAGCAAAAGACATGTAAAGTCAAAATCTGCTCAAATCCTCACTGTATGACAGTTATTGACCAAAAAACACCTTTTCCATCATATTAATCCATTTTCACATGTTTCTGGCACATCAATGTGTTTCTCAATAACTGCGGGCGAATCGGATATATCTTCAGTAAAAATTCATTCAAATTTTCTTTTTTTTTTTTTTCATTTTTTCATCATTTTCATTTCCCTAATTTTAATTTGTCTTCTGTGTTCCAGGTAATTCCTTTAAGAATCCCTCTTCAGCCTGAGTTGATGGACTTTTTCAAGTCCTGGTCTCTGTCTCCATCCAGTGGTTCTCATGAGATACTGCCAAAGTAAGACTGAAATATAAATTTTAACCTATACACTTCCATGAGACATTTTTTGGTCAAATGATTGTTTTAAATTATAAGAATTTAATTTATTAAGAAGTGTTTTACAGGGGGGAAAATGTAAAATTCTCTGTTGCTAATTTCATATCAGAGTGAAACAATTGTAATTTGGCGCTGCTAAAACCCATTCCAAATGCATTATTTTTTATTGTCAAATTAAAAAAGTGAAAGAGAATCGAAATAGGCCTTTTTTCAGCAAAAGACATGTAAAGTCAAAATCTGCTCATAATCCTCACTGTATGACATTTATTGACAAAAAAAAAAACATATTTTCTATCATATTAATCCATTTTCACATGTTTCTTGCATAGAGATGTGTTTCTCAGTCACTGTGGGCAAAAGAGGCAACTTTGATGAAAAATGCACTCAAAAATGCTCTTTCGGCGCTTAGAGCCCTGAAATGCTGGTAACAGGCCCTTTTCAGCAAAAGACATGTAAAGTCAAAATCTGCTCATAATCCTCACTGTATGACAGTTATTGACCAAAAAACCCACCTTTTCTATCATATTAATCCATTTTCACATATTTCTTGCATAGAGATGTGTTTCTCAGTCACTGTGGGCAAAAGAGGCAGCTTTGATGAAAAATGCACTCAAAATACTCTCTTTCGGCACTTAGAGCCCTGAAATGCTGGAAACAGGCCCTTTTCAGCAAAAGACATGTAAAGTCAAAATCTGCTCATAATCCTCACTGTATGACAGTTATTGACCATAAAACACACCTTTTCTATCATATTAATCCATTTTCACATGTCTTTTCTGGCACATCAATGTGTTTCTCAATAACTGCGGGGAAATCTTCAGAAAAATTCATTCAAATTTAATCTTTTTTTAAAAAATTCATTTTCAAATTAATCTTTTTTTTTTTTTTTCATTTGGGGAAAATGTTTTTTCTCTGTTGCTAATTTGTCTAACTGTGTTCCAGGTAATTCCTTTAAAAAACCCTCTTCCAAATGCATTATGGACTTTTTCAAGTTGGTCTCTGTCTCCAAAAAGTGAAAGTTCTCAATAGGCCTTTTGCAGCAAAAGTAAGACTGTAAAGTATAAATTTTAATCCTAATACACTTCCATAAATCCCATTTTTTGGTCAAATGATTGTTTTAAATTATAAAATTTAACCGTTTTATTCAAGAATCCATTTTACAGGGTGGGGAAAATGTAAAAAATTCTCTTGCATAATTTCGTAACAGAGTGAAAACAATTGCAAAAGTGGCGCTGCTAAAAACACTTCCAAATGCTTTTTTTTATTGTCAATTAAAAAAGTGAAAGAGAATCGAAATAGGCTTTTTTCAGCAAAAGACATGTAAAGTCAAAATCTGCTCATAATCCTCACTGTATGACAGTTATTGACCAAAAAAAAATCCTTATTTTCTATCATATTAATCCATTTTCACATGTTTCTTGCATAGAGATGTGTTTCTCAGTCACTGTGGGCAAAAGAGGCAGCTTTGATGAAAAATGCACTCAAAATGCTCTTTCGGCGCTTAGAGAGCCCTGAAATGCTGGAACAGGCCCTTTTCAGCAAAAGACATGTAAAGTCAAAATCTGCTCATAATCCTCACTGTATGACAGTTATTGACCAAAAAACACCTTTTCATCATATTAATCCATTTTCACATGTTTCTTGCACATCAAGATGTGTTTCTCAATAACTGCGGGCGAATAGGATATATCTTCAGTAAAAATTCATTCAAATTTATTCTTTTTTTTTTCCTGAAATTTTTTCATCATTTTCCCTAATTTTAATTTGTCTTCTGTGTTCCAGGTAATTCCTTTAAGAATCACCTCTTCAGCCTGAGTTGATGGACTTTTTCAAGTCCTGGTCTCTGTCTCCATCCAGTGTTCTCATGAGATACTGTCGGGCCAAAGTAAGACTGTAAAAATATAAATTTTTAACCTATACACTTCCATGAGACATTTTTTGGTCAAATGATTGTTTTTTAAATTATAAGAATTTAATTTATTAAGAATGTTTACAGGGTGGGGAAAATGTAAAATTCTCTGTTGCTAATTTCATATCCAGTTGAAACAATGTAAATTGGCGCTGCTAAAAACCCTTCCAAATGCATTATTTTTTATTGTCAAATTAAAAAAGTGAAAGAGAATCGAAATAGGCTTTTTCAGCAAAAGACATGTAAAGTCAAAATCTGCTCATAATCCTCACTGTATGACATTTATTGACCAAAAAACATACCTTTTCTATCATATTAATCCATTTTCAATGTTTCTTGCATAGAAGATGTGTTTCTCATTCACTGTGGGCAAAAGAGGAAACAATTGGTAACTTTGATGAAAAATGCACTCCAAAATGCTATTTTTTTTCGGCGCAATTGAGTGAAATGAATGGTAACAGGCCCTTTTCAGCAAAAGACATGTAAAGTCAAAATCTGCTCATAATCCTCACTGTATGACAGTTATTGACAAAAAAAAACATTTTTTCTATCATATTAATCCTAATTTTCACATGTTTCTTGCATAGAGATGTGTTTCTCAGTCACTGTGGGCAAAAGAGGCAACTTTGATGAAAAATGCACTCAAAATGCTCTTTCGGCGCTTAGAGCCCTGAAATGCTGGTAACAGCCCTTTTCAGCAAAAGACATGTAAAGTCAAAATCTGTTCTCATAATCCTCAAAGTATGACATAAATTTTGACAAAAAAACACCTTTTCTATCATATTAATCCATTTTCACATATTTCTTGCATAGAGATGTGTTTCTCTGTTGTCAGTGAAACTGTGGGCAAAAGAGGTAAAGCTTTGATGAAAAATGCACTCAAAACTCTTTCGGCACTTAGAGCCCTGAAATGCTGGTAACAGGCCCTTTTTCAGCAAAAGACATGTAAAGTCAAAATCTGCTCATAATCCTCACTGTATGACATTTATTGACAAAAAAAACACCTTTTCTATCATATTAATCCATTTTCACATGTTTCTTGCACAGAGTCATGTGTTTCTCATCACTGTGGGCAAAAGAGGCAGCTTTGATGAAAAATGCACTCAAAATCTCTTTCGGCACTTAGAGCCCTGAAATGCTGGTAAAAGGCCCTTTTCAGCAAAAGACATGTAAAGTCAAAATCTGCTCATAATCCTCACTGTATGACAGTTATTGACCATAAAAATCCCTTTTCCATCATATTAATTTTTCAAGTCCATCTGTTTTCTGCACATAATGTGTTTCTCAATAACTGCGGGCGATAATCTTCAGTAAAAAAATCATTAAAATTTATTCTTTTTTTCCCATTTTTTCATCATTTTCCCTAATTTTAATTAATAATTTATAAGAAGTTATTTACAGGGTGGGGAAAATGTAAAATTCTCTGTTGCTAATTTCATAACAGAGTGAAACAATTGTAAAGTGGCGCTGCTAAAAACCCTTCCAAATGCATTATTTTTTATTGTCAAATTAAAAAAGTGAAAGAGAATGAAATAGGCCTTTTTCAGCAAAAGACATGTAAAGTCAAAATCTGCTCATAATCCTCACTGTATGACATTTATTGACAATAAAAAAAAACACCGTTTCTATCATATTAATCCATTTTCACATATTTCTTGCATAGAGATGTGTTTCTCAGTCACTGTGGGCAAAAGAGGCAGCTTTGATGAAAAACGCACTCAAAATGCTCTTTCGGCGCTTAGAGAGCCCAGAAATGGTGGAAACAGGCCCTTTTCAGCAAAAGACATGTAAAGTCAAAATCTGCTCATAATCCTCACTGTATGACAGTTATTGACCAAAAAACATATTTTCTATCATATTAAATCCATTTTCACATGTTTCTTGCATAGAGATGTGTTTCTCAGTCACTGTGGGCAAAAAGAACTTTGATGAAAAATGCACTTAAAATGCTCTTTCGGCGCTTAGAGAGCCCTGAAATGGTGGAACAGGCCCTTTTCAGCAAAAGACATGTCAAATTCAAAATCCTAACTGTATGACAGTTAGTTGACCAAAAAACACCTTTTCCATCATATTAATCCATTTTCACATGTTTCTTGCACATAGAATGTGTTTCTCATAACTGCGGGCGAATCGTAAAATATCTTTCAGTAAAAATTCATTCAAATTTCTTCTTTCTTTTTTTTCCATTTTTTTTCATCATTTTCCTAAATTTTAATTTGCCTTCTGTGTTCCAGGTAATTCCTTTAAGAATCCCTCTTCAGCCTGAGCTTGATGGACTTTTTCAAGTCCTGGTCTCTGTCTCCATCCAGTGGTTCTCATGAGATACTGCCAAAGTAAGACTGAAATATAAATTTTAACCTATACACTTCCATGAGACATTTTTTGGTCAAATGATTGTTTTAAATTATAAGAATTTAATTTATTATAGAAGTGTTTTACAGGGTGGGGAAAATGTAAAATTCTCTGTTGCTAATTTCATATCAGAGTGAAACAATTGTAAATTGGCGCTGCTAAAAACCCTTCCAAATGCATTATTTTTTATTGTCAAATTAAAAAAGTGAAAGAGAATCGAAATAGGCCTTTTTCAGCAAAAGACATGTAAAGTCAAAATCTGCTCATAATCCTCACTGTATGACAGTTATTGACCAAAAAAAAAAACACCTTTTCTATCATATTAATCCATTTTCACATGTTTCTTGCATAGAGATGTGTTTCTCAGTCACTGTGGGCAAAAGAGGCAGCTTTGATGAAAAATGCACTCAAAATGCTCTTTCGGCGCTTTAGAGCCCTGAAATGCTGGTAACAGGCCCTTTTCAGCAAAAGACATGTAAAGTCAAAATCTGCTCATAATCCTCACTGTATGACATTTATTGACAAAAAAACACACCTTTTCTATCATATTAATCCATTTTCACATATTTCTTGCATAGAGATGTGTTTCTCAGTCACTGTGGGCAAAAGAGGCAGCTTTGATGAAAAAATGCACTCAAAATGCTCTTTCGGCGCTTAGAGCCCTGAAATGCTGGTAACAGGCCCTTTTCAGCAAAAGACATGTAAAGTCAAAATCTGCTCATAATCCTCACTGTATGACAGTTATTGACCAAAAAAACACCTTTTCCATCATATTAATCCATTTTCACATGTTCTGGCACATCAATGTGTTTCTCAATACTGCACAAAGTAGGGCGAATTCTTCAGTAAAAATTCATTCAAATTATTCTTTTTTTCATTTTTCATTTTTTCATCATTTTCCCTAATTTTATTAAGAAGTTTTTACAGGGTGGGAGAAAATGTAAAATTCCCTAATTTCATAACAGAGTTGAAACAATTTCAAGTCCTGGCGCTGCTAAAAACTCCATCCAAATGGTTCACATTATTTTTTATTGTCAAATAAAAAAGTGAAAGAGAATTTTCCTTTTTCAGCAAAAGACATGTAAAGTCAAAATCTGCTCATAATCCTCACTGCATGACATTTAATTGACAAAAAAACATATTTTCTATCATATTAATCCATTTTCACATGTTTCTTGCATAGAGATGTGTTTTCTCAGTCACTGTCGGCAAAAGAGGCAGCTTTGATGAAAAATGCACTCAAAATGCTCTTTCGGCGCTTAGAGCCCTGAAATGAATGGTAACAGGCCCTTTTCAGCAAAAGACATGTAAAGTCAAAATCTGCTCATAATCCTCACTGTATGACAGTTATTGACCAAAAAACACCTTTTCTATCATATTAATCCATTTTCACATGTTTCTTGCATGAGATGTGTTTCTCAGTCACTGTGGGCAAAAGAGGCAGCTTTGATGAAAAATGCACTCAAAATGCTTCTTTCGGCGCTTAGAGCCCTGAAATGCTGGTAACAGGCCCTTTTCAGCAAAAGACATGTAAAGTCAAAATCTGCTCATAATCCTCACTGTATGACATTTATTGACAAAAAAAAAACACCTATTTTCTATCATATTAATAATTTTACATATTTCTTGCATAGAGATGTGTTTCTCAGTCACTGTGGGCAAAAGAGGCAGCTTTGATGAAAAATGCACTCAAAATGCTCTTTCGGCGCTTAGAGCCCTGAAATGCTTCAAACAGGCCCTTTTCAGCAAAAGACATTGTAAAGTCAAAATCTGCTCATAATCCTCACTGTATGACATTTATTGACCATTACACCTTTTCTATCATATTAATACATTTTCACATTAATCAATGTGTTTCTTTAACTGGCAAAACAAAAAGCTTTGAATTCATTCAATAATCTTTTTTTGCCTGCAACTTAGAAGTTTCCTGAATTTTTGGTAAAATTTTCAGCAAAAGACATTAAAGGGTCAAAATCTGCTCATTCTGTTAACAGAGTGATTGACCTTTGTAGAGTCACCAATTGCCTGGTCGACATGTTGCCTTGCACATCTGTCACCATTCAAGTGAAAAGAACTCATGAATAGGCACTGACTCATAAATAACCTTCACTTCCATGACATTTTTTCATCAAGCAAAAAACACCGTTTCTATCATTTAAATTCCATTTATTCACATATTTTTGCATAGAGATGTGTTCTCAGTCACTGTGGGCAAAATTGAGGCAGCTTGATGAAAAACGCACTCAAAATGCATTATCTCTTTCGGCGCTTAAAGCCCTGAAATGCTGGTAACAGGCCCTTTTCAGCAAAAGACATGTAAAGTCAAAATCTGCTCATAATCCTCACTGTATGACATTTATTGACAAAAAACACCATTTTCTATCATATTAATCCATTTTCACATATTTCTTGCATAGAGATGTGTTTCTCAGTCACTGTGGGCAAAAGAGGCAGCTTTGATGAAAAACGCACTTAAAATCTGCTTTCGGCGCTTAGAGAGCCCAGAAATGGTGGAGACAGGCCCTTTTCAGCAAAAGACATGTAAAGTCAAAATCCTAACTGTATGACAGTTATTGACCAAAGAACACCTTTTCCATCATATTAATCCATTTTCACATGTTTCTGCACATCAATGTGTTTTCTCAATAACTGCGGGCGAATCGGATATCTTCAGTAAAAATTCATTCAAATTTCTTCTTTTTTTTTTTTCCATTTTTTTCATCATTTTCCCTAATTTTAATTTGTCTTCTGTGTTCCAGGTAATTCCTTTAAGAATCCCTCTTCAGCCTGAGTTGATGGACTTTTTCAAGTCCTGGTCTCTGTCTCCATCCAGTGGTTCTCATGAGATACTGCCAAAGTAAGACTGAAATATAAATTTTAACCTATACACTTCCATGAGACATTTTTTGGTCAAATGATTGTTTTAAAATTATAAGAATTTAATTTATTAAGAAGTGTTTTACAGGGTGGGGAAAATGTAAAATTCTCTGTTGCTAATTTCAGTATCAGAGTGAAAACAATTGTAAATTGGCGCTGCTAAAAAACCCTTCCAAATGCATTATTTTTTATTGTCAATTAAAAAAGTGAAAGAGAATCGAAATAGGCCTTTTTTTCAGCAAAAGACATGTAAAGTCAAAATCTGCTCATAATCCTCACTGTATGACAGTTATTGACCAAAAAAACCCCACCTTTTCTATCATATTAATCCATTTTCACATGTTTCTTGCATAGAGATGTGTTTCTCAGTCACTGTGGGCAAAAAGAGGCCTTTGATGAAAAATGCACTCAAAATGCTCTTTCGGGCCCGCTTAGAGCCTGAAATGCTGTGGTAACAGGGCCCATTTTTCAGCAAAGACATGTAAAGTCAAATCTTCTGCTCATAATCCTCACTGTATGAACATCTTATTGACAAAAAAAAACACCTTTTCTATCATATTAATCCATTTTCACATATTTCTTGCATAGAGATGTGTTTTCTCAGTCACTTTGATGGGCTTTTCGGCGCTTAGAAAATCTTTGGTAACAGGCAGCAAAAGACATTGATGAAAAATGCATTCATCCATTTTCAAATAGAGGCTCTCACTGTCGGCGCTTAGAGCCCAAAATACTCTTTTCCGGCACTTATGAAATGCTGGTAACAGGCCCTTTTCAGCAAAAGACATGTAAAGTCAAAATCTGCTCATAATCCTCACTGTATGACATTTATTGACAAAAAAAACACCTTTTCTATCATATTAATCCATTTTCACATATTTCTTGCATAGAGATGTGTTTCTCAGTCACTGTGTCGGCAAAAGAGGCAGCTTTGATGAAAAATGCACTCAAAATACTCTTTTCGGCACTTAGAGCCCTGAAATGCTGGTAAAAACAGGCCCTTTTCAGCAAAAGACATTGTAAAGTCAAAATCTGCTCATAATCCTCACTGTATGACAGTTATTGACCATAAAACACCTTTTCCATCATATTAATCCATTTTCACATGTTTCTGGCACATCAATGTGTTTCTCAATAACTGCGGGCGAATCTTCAGTAAAAATTCATTCAAATTTATTCTTTTTTTTTCCCATTTTTTCATCATTTTCCCTAATTTTAATTAATAATTTATTAAGAAGTTATTTACAGGGTGGGGAAAATGTAAAATTCTCTGTTGCTAATTTCATAACAGAGTGAAACAATTGTAAAGTGGCGCTGCTAAAAACCCTTCCAAATGCATTATTTTTTATTGTCAAATTAAAAAAGTGAAAGAGAATCGAAATAGGCCTTTTTCAGCAAAAGACATGTAAAGTCAAAATCTGCTCATAATCCTCACTGTATGACATTTATTGACAAAAAAAACATATTTTCTATCATATTAATCCATTTTCACATATTTCTTGCATAGAGATGTGTTTCTCAGTCACTGTGGGCAAAAGAGGCAGCTTTGATGAAAAACGCACTCAAAATGCTCTTTCGGCGCTTAGAGAGCCCAAAATGGTGGAACAGGCCCTTTTCAGCAAAAGACATGTAAAGTCAAAATCTGCTCATAATCCTCACTGTATGACATTTATTGACCAAAAAACATATTTTCTATCATATTAATCCATTTTCACATATTTCTTGCATAGAGATGTGTTTCTCAGTCACTGTGGGCAAAAGAGGCAGCTTTGATGAAAAATGCACTTAAAATCTGGCTTTCGGCGCTTAGAGCCCAGAAATGCTGGTAACAGGCCCTTTCAGCAAAAGACATGTAAAGTCATAATCCTCAACTGTATGACAGTTATTGACCAAAGAACACCTTTTCCATCATATTAATCCATTTTCACATGTTTCTTGCACATCAATGTGTTTTCTCAATAACTGCGGGAGAGAATAGGATATATTCAGTAAAAAATTCATTCAAATTTCTTTCTCTTTTTTTTTTTCATTTTTTTCATCATTTTCCCTAATTTTAATTTGTCTTCTGTGTTCCAGGTAATTCCTTTAAGAATCCCTCTTCAGCCTGAGTTGATGGACTTTTTCAAGTCCTGGTCTCTGTCTCCATCCAGTGGTTCTCATGAGATACTGCCAAAGTAAGACTGAAATATAAATTTTTAACCTATACACTTCCATGAGACATTTTTTGGTCAAATGATTGTTTTAAATTATAAGAATTTAATTTATTAAGAAGTGTTTTACAGGGTGGGGAAAATGTAAAATTCTCTGTTGCTAATTTCGTATCAGAGTGAAACAATTGTAAATTGGCGCTGCTAAAAACCCTTCCAAATGCATTATTTTTTATTGTCAAATTAAAAAAGTGAAAGAGAATCGAAATAGGCTTTTTTCAGCAAAAGACATGTAAAGTCAAAATCTGCTCATAATCCTCACTGTATGACAGTTATTGACCAAAAAAAAAACATATTTTCTATCATATTAATCCATTTTCACATGTTTTCTTGCATAGAGATGTGTTTCTCAGTCACTGTGGGCAAAAGAGGCAACTTTGATGAAAAATGCACTCAAAATGCTCTTTCGGCGCTTAGAGCCCTGAAATGCTGGTAACAGGCCCTTTTCAGCAAAAGACATGTAAAGTCAAAATCTGCTCATAATCCTCACTGTATGACAGTTATTGACCAAAAAAAAAAAAAACACCTTTTCTATCATATTAATCCATTTTCACATGTTTCTTGCATAAGATGTGTTTCTCAGTCATAAAGAGGGCTTTGATGAAAAATGCACTCAAAATACTCTTTCGGCACTTAGAGCCCTGAAATGCTGGTAAAAGGCCCTTTTTCAAAAGACATGTAAAGTCAAAATCTGCTCATAATCCTCACTTATTCTTTTTGACCAAAAACACCTTTTCCATTCATATTAATCCATTTTGAACCACATTTTCTGGCTTTCAATCAGTATAATTTCTCAATAACTGCTTGAATGAATCTTCAGGTTAAAAAATTCCATCAAATTTTTTCTGTGATCGAACAAAGCTAAAATCCCTCTTCAGCCAAATGATGGGACTTTTTCATCAATTTAAGTCTTCTCCACAAGTGTTCTAATTAATACTGCCAAATTTATTTAATAATTTAGGCATCCTTTACAAGACATTGTATTGGGTTAAAATTCTCTGTTGCTAATTTCATAACAGAGTGAAACAATTGTAAAGTGGCGCTGCTAAAAACCCTTCCAAATGCATTATTTTTTTATTGTCAATTAAAAAAGTGAAAGAGAATCGAAATAGGCTTTTTTCAGCAAAGGATAAAGTCAAAATCTGCTTAATCCTCACTGTTCAAGACAGTTATTGACCAAAAAACACCTTATTCTATCATATTAATCCATTTTCACATTTCTTGCTATAGAGATGTTGTTTCTCAGTCACTGTGGGCAAAAAGGCAGCTTTGATGAAAAATGCACTCATCAAAATGCTCTTTCGGCGCTAGAGCCTGAAAGTGAAAGAGTAACATTTTTCAGCAAAGACATGTAAAGTCAAAATCTGCTCATAATTACCCTCACTGTATGACATTTATTGACAAAAAAAAAACACCTTTTCTATCATATTAATCCATTTTCACATATTTCTTGCATAGAGATGTGTTTCTCAGTCACTGTGGGCAAAAGAGGCAGCTTTGATGAAAAATGCACTCAAAATGCTCTTTCGGCGCTTAGAGCCCTGAAATGCTGGTAACAGGCCCTTTTCAGCAAAAGACATGTAAAGTCAAAATCTGCTCATAATCCTCACTGTATGACAGTTATTTGACCAAAAAACACCTTTTCCATCATATTAATCCATTTTTCACATATTTCTTGCACAGAGATGATGTGTTTCTCAATAACTGTCGGCGAGAAGAGGCATATCTTCATGTAAAAATTCATTCAAATTTCTTTCGGACGCTTCTTTTTAGAGCCCTGAAATTGGTTTCATCATTTCAGCTAATGTAAAGTTTAAATCTGCTCATAATCCTCACTGTTCCACATAATTCCATTTAAAATCCCTTTTCCATGATATTAATGGACTTTTTCAATTTCTGGACTCTGTCTCCAAGTGTTTCTCATGAGATACTGCCAAAGTAAGACTGAAATATAAATTTTAACCTATACACTTCCATGAGACATTTTTTGGATCAAATTGATTGTTTTAAATTATAAGAATTTAATTTATTAAGAAGGTTTTTACAGGGTGGGGAAAATGTAAAATTCTCTGTTGCTAATTTCGTATCAGAGTGAAACAATTGTAGAAGTTATTGGCGCTGCTAAAAACCCTTCCAAATGCATTATTTTTTATTGTCAATGTTAAAAAAGTGAAAGAGAATCGAAATAGGCCATTTTTCAGCAAAAGACATGTAAAAGTCAAAATCTGCTCATAATCCTCACTGTATGACATTTATTGACCAAAAAACACAGTTTTCTATCATATTAATCCATTTTCACATATGTTTCTTGCATAGAGATGGGGGAAAATGTTTCTCAGTCACTGTGGGCAAAAAAGGCAGCTGTTTGATGAAAAACGCACTCAAAATGCTTTTTCGGCGCTTAGAGAGCCTGAAATGGTGGAAGACAGGCCCTTTTCAGCAAAAGACATGTAAAGTCAAAATCTGCTCATAATCCTCACTGTATGACTTTATTGACAAAAAAAACACCTTTTCTATCATAGTTTAATCCATTTTCACATATTTCTTGCATAGAGATGTGTTTTCTCAGTCACTGTCGGCAAAAGAGGCAGCTTTGATGAAAAACGCACTTAAAATCTGCTTTCGCGCTTAGAGAGACCAGAAATGGTGGAGACAGGCCCTTACATGTAAAGTCAAAATCTGCTCATAATCCTCACTGTATGACAGTTATTGACCATAAAACACCTTTTCTATCATATTAATCCATTTTCACATGTTTCTGGCACATCAATGTGTTTCTCAATAACTGCGGGCGAATCGGATATCTTCAGTAAAAATTCATTCAAATGTATTCTTTTTTTTTTTTCTCATTTTTTCATCATTTTCCCTCATTTTAATTTGTCTTCTGTGTTCCAGGTAATTCCTTTAAGAATCCCTCTTCAGCCTGAGTTGATAGACTTTTTCAAGTCCTGGTCTCTGTCTCCATCCAGTGGTTCTCATGAGATACTGCCAAAGTAAGACTGCAATATAAATTTTTAACTATACACTTCCATGAGACATTTTTGGTCAAATGATTGTTTTAAATTATCAGAATTTAATTTATTAA
>NW_024649128.1:0-254 GCF_008729295.1 Plectropomus leopardus
AGGGCAACTTACTGGCCCAAAAAAGACAACAGGATGAATGATGGAGGCATTAATGTTAAGAAAGGGAGAGGGAGAAATCTCTCCAGTGCTGTTAGTCGTGACTGTGGTATCCGGTTACCTGAGTCGTGGTTCAGCCCCTCCGACTGGTTCTGCAACAGGTGTGTGTGGGCGTGTGTGAGTGTGGCCACCCTGATGAAACCCTTAGCTCCGGTCAGAATGAGCCGGACCCTGAGCTATAGGTAGAACAAAGACAC
>NW_024649129.1:0-221 GCF_008729295.1 Plectropomus leopardus
GAGAATAGGTTGAGATCGTTTCGGCCCCAAGACCTCTAATCATTCGCGTTACCAGATAAAACTGCGAGACTCTGAGCGCCAGCTGTCCTGAGGGAAACGTCGGAGGGAACCAGCTACTAGATGGTTCGATTAGTCTTTCGCCCCTATACCCAGGTCGGACGACCGATTTGCACGTCAGGACCGCTACGGGCCTCCACCAGAGTTTCCTCTGGCTTCGCCCT
>NW_024649130.1:0-511 GCF_008729295.1 Plectropomus leopardus
GTTTCATACTTGCTAGCTTAAAGCTTCAGCTGCAAAAACAACCTCAGTGAATAATCTCAGCGGTACAATGTCAGCATGGAAAATATAAGTATATAACCGCTTTAAATAAATGTAATGCTTTTTGCAGGTCTTTTTTCATTAGCTAGTCCCATGTTCGTTGTGTAAAGTTGGTTTTTAACTTAATTTTAGCTCGGAATTCATGAATTCTAGTTTCTATTTAGCATATTTCAGTCCAACCCTAACATAAAATAATTAAGATAGAGTTAAAAGACAAGGATTATTCATTTTAAACACTTTGAAAGTCCTTTAAGGCTTTTTTTAAATTTCAAGTTTCTACTCAACTTGTAGTGTCACTATTTATAAGATCATTAAGAACATTAAGAACAAAACTGAAATTTGAAAAAAGACAAAACAAGCCTGCAAAAATAACTGAACAAGTAAACTGACAGTGTAAATTTTATCACCACTTTGGGTAAATGAATGATCATTTTGCAAATAACAGTATTAATTT
>NW_024649131.1:0-391 GCF_008729295.1 Plectropomus leopardus
AAACACTTGGAATCCATCTTAAATAGCGTGTCGAGACATGCCAAGGCAAAATATTTTGCATAAACGATCAAAAACAGCATAAAATTGCATGTTGAAAGAAATGACAGAAAATGTCATACTATAGTATTACCTTTTTGGTGAAAAATGTTCAAATTTAAAATGTCTTAAAAACACTTGGAATCCACCTTAAATAGGGTGTCGAGACATGCCATCGCAAAGTATTTTGCATAAACAATCAGAAACAGCATAAAATTGCATGTTGAAAAAACGGCAAAAAAAGTCATACTATAGTATTGCCGTTTTGGTGAAAAATGACAAAATTTAAAATGTCTTATAAACACTTAGAATCCACCTTAAATAGCGTGCTGAGACATGCCATCGCAAAATATTT
>NW_024649132.1:0-431 GCF_008729295.1 Plectropomus leopardus
GCAGCTGTAGAAGTTGCTGAGGATCTTTGGCGACATGCCAAATTTCCACAGCCTCCTCAGGAAGTACAGCCGCTGTTCCACTTCAAGCTCCCGGATGAAGAGTGGCTGCTGAGGTCTCCTCTCCTTTCTCATGTCCACTATCATCTCCTTGGTCTTGTCTGTGTTGAGGGTGAGGTTGTTGTCCTCACACCATGACACCAGACTGGCCACCTCCCTCCTGTAGGCTGCTTCGTCACTGCTAGTGATCCGTCCTATCACTGCGGTGTCGTCTGCAAACTTCAGGATGATGTTTTTCTTATGGGAGGCGACGCAGTCATGAGTGAACAGGGTGTAAAGGATGGGACTGAGGACACATCCTTGTGGGGTGCCAATGTTTGTTGTAATGCTGGCTGAAGTCCTGTTACCGATTCTGACAGACTGGGGCCTGCCAG
>NW_024649133.1:0-259 GCF_008729295.1 Plectropomus leopardus
AAAATAAGAATCACCAATATATGCCAAATATTTTCCCAATGCTAACCAGAGCAACCTTTTTCAATGGGGCAAAAATTTAATGTTTTGTGTTACATAAAATGTTTTGGAAAAATAGTTCGTAACTCTACATGAAGAATGTTGTTTCAGGGTTATTTATTTGTTGTTGTTGTTTTTTTGTTTTTTTTTTGATTTTGCTTATTGTAAAATTGGTCTTCAGTTTCATCCTGAGTGGCATTAAATAAGTCTTAAAAAGTAATCA
>NW_024649134.1:0-303 GCF_008729295.1 Plectropomus leopardus
ATATTTGTAATTATCATAATTAAGTATTTAAAAAATTTTTACAAAATTATTATAATTCTTATGCACTTATTTCCTTTGGTTTTATTAATTTTCTTTTTTTTTTCAAATAATTTGCAGGGGTTTTTTTTGTAGTTTTTACTCTTTTTTTTAGCAAATTTT
This sequence comes from Plectropomus leopardus, assembly GCF_008729295.1. Lineage (NCBI taxonomy): Eukaryota > Metazoa > Chordata > Actinopteri > Perciformes > Serranidae > Plectropomus > Plectropomus leopardus. The sequence goes on from NW_024649134.1 coordinate 160, forward strand.
TTGGGTCATTTCGTTCTTAAATGGCGGTCTAAAACATTTAATCTTGCAGTTTTTTTTAGACTTTTCTAAAGTTATGGAACTGGATGGCTTAAATCTGGATTTTGAAATGAGTCCTTCTGTGGGGTTTTTGACACTTTAATAATA
>NW_024649135.1:0-377 GCF_008729295.1 Plectropomus leopardus
GTTTTTTTTGTTTTAATCTGAATAAAAACTGAATATGTTTTGGTCGTGGACTCTTGGACAAAACAAAACACCTGAGGCGAAAAACGAGGGCTGCAGGTTTTGAATGCCTTTTTTTAAAAAAAATAAAATAAAATTGGCTATTTCTTTTCTTCAAAAATTTTTGGGTATTTTCGCACATTTTTTTAAAATTTTGGCAATTTTCCTCTTCTTTAAATTTTTGGTGATTTTTTACAGAAAATATATCATCCAAACCCATGGTTTGGATGCCAAAGTAAAAATCGCCAAAATAAGACCTTTTCATATAGCCAGAAACTTAAAAAAAAAAAAAAAACAACTGGAAATTATCATTGGATTTTAAAATTTCCAATGGTCCGTGG
>NW_024649136.1:0-400 GCF_008729295.1 Plectropomus leopardus
TTTTAGCTACTTGGGTAAGTACTGATAATGGAGTTTGGGTTTTGCCATTTATTTTACTTGTTTGGTTAATGATCCAGGAAAGCACTGATTTATTCAAATAGAGATGAAGTTGAACAAGGATGAGATGCTAAAAGTGTGTACAAATTCAACAAGTGATCTGTACACAGCTGTGAAAATGTCCTCACTGACATCAAATCCTCTGAACAACATATTTTAGTGTACTGTTTTGATGTAAAACAAGAGTTTGTGAAGTGAGCGGCGTACTGTTACCTGTTTTAGGAAAATGGAGGCTTAAAAGAAATAAAAAGATCAACCTGTATTGCTTAGCAGTGCTGATAAACCATGACTCTGTTACTGCATTGCCTATCTCTCTCCTCAAATGTTTTCAGAAATATATGTT
>NW_024649137.1:0-392 GCF_008729295.1 Plectropomus leopardus
TGAAATGATGAATGAGTCCAGGGAGAGTTGACTCTGACTGTGTCTGAAGTTTGACAGTTTTTTAGAGAAAATAGTGAAAATATAGATAAAAATAATACAACAAATCCAAATTGAAATGCGCTTTACTTAAATATGCTTTACTTAAGTAGGGAAGGGAATATTTTACTTTTTACTCCACTGCTGTTATTATTAGATAAGTGCTTTACAAATAAAGATTTTTGCATACAAGCCATATGAAAATATACAAGTGTTGCTAAAACAATTCACAAAAAAATGAATTGGCAACTATTTTTATAATTGTGTAAGTTATTTTTTCTTTATGCAAAAAAATATTTCATGGTACCAGCTTCTCATATACTGTATGTATGAGGACCGCTCCTTTTCCTTTTAAT
>NW_024649138.1:0-1304 GCF_008729295.1 Plectropomus leopardus
CTGATGAAAACCTGGTCCAAAAAGTCAATATTTTGAGCGTTTTAAGCAAAAGTATAGTATGGCGAAAAACAAGCCATACTATAGCTCAGGGAAAATGGTCAAAAAAGTCATCACTCCAAATGTTAAAAACAGTCATAGTACAGCATGTTGACACAGTTTAAAGTATAACCTGATGAAAACCTGCTCCAAAAAGTCAATATTTTGAGCGTTTTAAGCCAAAGTATAAAATGGCGGGGGAAAAAAAGCCATACTATAGCTCAGGGAAAATTGTCAAAAAAGTTGTCACTCTAAATGTTAAAAACAGTCATAGTACAGCATGTTGAGACAGTTTAGAGCATAGCCTGATGAAAAAATGGTCCAAAAAGTCAATATTTTGAACGTTTTAAGCCAAAGTATAGTATGGCGAAAAAAAAAAAGCCATACGATAGCTCAGGGAAAATGGTCAAAAAAGTCATCACTCCAAATGTTAAAAACAGTCATAGTACAGCATGTTGAGGCAGTTTAGAGTATAACCTGATGAAAACCTGCTCCAAAAAGTCAATATTTTGAATGTTTTAAGCCAAAGTGTAGTATGGCGAAAAAAAAGCCATACTATAGCTCAGGGAAAATGGTCAAAAAAGTCATCACTCCAAATGTAAAAAGAACTCATAGTACGGCATGTTGAGGCAGTTTAGAGTATAACCTGATGAAAACCTGGTCCAAAAAGTCAATATTTTGAGCGTTTTAAGCCAAAGTGTAGTATGGCGAAAAAAAGCCATACTATAGCTCAGGGAAAATGGTCAAAAAGTCATCACTCCAAATGTTAATAAAAACTGATCGTACAGCATGTTGAGGCAGTTTAAAGTATAACCTGATGAAAACCTGGTCCAAAAAGTCAATATTTTGAGCGTTTTTGAGCCAAAGTTTAAATTGGCGGGAAAAAAAAGTCATACTATAGCTCAGGGAAAATGGTCAAAAAAGTCATTATTCCAAATGTTAAAAACAGTCATAGTACAGCATGTTGAGGCGGTTTAGAGTATAACCTGATGAAAACCTGCTCCAAAAAGTCAATATTTTGAATGTTTTAAGCCAAAGTGTAAAATGGCGGGGAAAAAAAAGCCATACTATAGCTCAGGGAAAATGGTCAAAAAAGTCATCACTCCAAATGTTAAAAAAACTCATAATATAGCATGTTGAGGCAGTTTAAAGTATAACCTGATGAAAACCTGGTCCAAAAAGTCAATATTTTGAGCGTTTTAAGCCAAAGTTTAAATTGGCGAAAAAAAAAAAAAGTCATACTATAGCTCAGGGAAAATGGTCAAAAA
>NW_024649139.1:0-542 GCF_008729295.1 Plectropomus leopardus
AGTTTTTTTTTCTTCTTTCTGTACTTTACTTCAACTTTTCAGGTAATCTTCTTGTTATTATTTCTTGCCCATTTGGGGATAATTTCTTCTTTTGCTGCTCATTGCCTATTTAAAAATAAAAGAAAGAAGACAAGCGAGTTTGCTTGGGTTTCAAAGGGTTAACCAACCAATAGGTTTTATAATGAACTTAATGAGGATTTTAATCATTGTATGAATGATGCATATTAATTTGTCACAGAGACACAACTGAGAACATGTTTAAACCTTTATGGCCCATACCGTGAATAAAGCAACTTAAAAGTTTATTTAGATTTTTTTTTTCTGTCTTTGAGGCTATAATAATAAAAAATAATATCTATTATTTAAACAGACCTCAGACCAGTTCTTTTTTTGTTGTTGTTATTTTTAAAATAGGCCTTGACCAAATGGTTGAGTAGCCGTGCATGGTAATGGTAAAACAGAAAGAAAACAATCAAAATTATTCATGATTCGCTGTTATAATGCTTATAATATATTACTATGCCTGTATATATCTACATGTG
>NW_024649140.1:0-397 GCF_008729295.1 Plectropomus leopardus
ACAAGAGTCATTACATGCTCCCTGTATTTTGTCATTTTGAGCCTTTAGACGAGGATACAGGTTCACATTTCAGTGGAACAGCATTGCACTGTTTCACACACAGAGGCAAACTGGTGTTGGATTGAATCGTGGCTCATATTACTGTTAATGTGTTTTTTTGATCCCCTCCAAAACTTGTTTCCCTTCCCTCCTTCTTCATGCAAAAAAAAAAAAAAAAAAAAAAAAAAAAAAAATCTGTTGTTTTATGTGGAAAAAAACTGTCAGGAAACTGTGGTTTCCAGAATAAATTTATAAAAAACAGTGAAGATGTGAACATCTTTAAAATGTAAACTTGAAGACAAAAAAATAACCTTTCTGCAATTCCATTACCTTATGGGTAAAAACCCTAAAATTAAAT
>NW_024649141.1:0-270 GCF_008729295.1 Plectropomus leopardus
GTCACAAAGGTGTACACACACACACACACACACACACACACAAAGCTGGAAATAATTTACATCCATTTCACTGCAGTTGTATGAGTGGGTGTGTTTGCTGAAAAGATGGTCTCTGTGCTTTGTCGCAAGTGCCACTTCACACTGATGCTTTTAATAATCTCCACATCTCTCAACATATGATGAGACATACTGATTTTCCGCTGCCTGTGGAGGAAATGATCATGGAAGAGTCTGTCCATTCCAGATAGAATGCTTTGTCTTTTTTTCTCA
>NW_024649142.1:0-900 GCF_008729295.1 Plectropomus leopardus
GAGGGTTAGATGATGCCAGGGAAGAGAGGTTCCACCTCTTTTTCACTCTCGCTCTGTAGATCGCTCTCTCTCTCTAAATATGTCTGTGTGTGTGTGTGTGTGTGTGTGTGTGTGTGTGTATCTACATATCTAAGATCTAAGATGATTGCTTGATGTTTTTAGTGATATTTGTGGTTGTGGTGTGAGACACAGCCTGAACGTGTGCTTCATGTCTCCTGCAGGTATTTCCCTCAATCCTGAACAGTGGAACCAACTGAAGGACCAGATTTCAGAAATTGATGATGCCATTAAGAGAATATAAGCATTCCTTTCACTGATATCTGTGGAACTAATTTAATGTGTCGGCTAATCAGTTTTGTAAAAAAAGTCTGGGATTGTTTTCTAATGGACTTTTGTTTAGTTTGTAGCTGTATAGACCCAGTGTCGTCTGCATATTCTGTTTTTTTTTGTGTGGAACTTGTTTTGAGCCATGGAGGTGGAGGTGTGGGTGGATGAGTAGGTGGTTGATGATTACAGTTGGTGGGTAGAGTGTATCAACACAGTCATGTTTTTGTATTGAATAATAAAAACGAATCACTAGCTTGATATTGTCTTTCAGTGTGTAAGTTCACATCCACAGTTTGAATATCATGTATCTTTAAATCACAAGACTTAGTTTCATCGGACCTTTTGTTTTTTTGTAGCACCTGATGTCAGTGCCAGAGTCCAGTCTGTCTGTTGTACCTGCAGCTGAATAGATTCATGATTAGCTTTTTGAAAATAAATGATACTGTAAACAAACTGGTAAATGAAATTATTGAAAGAAATTTTTATGAGAGTTGCATGACTTATAAACCAGAGGGATTTACTACTAAGCAAGTTTGACCAAAAAGGGGGGCAATGGCAACATTTGACTGACTC
>NW_024649143.1:0-244 GCF_008729295.1 Plectropomus leopardus
CACGCCTGTGGGGAACGGCCGAGTGGGAGAGGGGCACTCCAGCCTGTACGTCATTCCAAGCTTTCGCTGAGGAGCTACGAAAGGTTTTCGGGACTGTTTCCCTGGGTCCCGATGCCACTGGAGGTCTCCCGAACCAGCGACAGGGCGATCGGACCGTGGCTGACTTTGCTATTGACTTCCGGACCCGAGCGTGACCGTCCAGAGTGACTGGAATTCGGCGGCCCAATGTGACGCATTCCTCAAC
>NW_024649145.1:0-203 GCF_008729295.1 Plectropomus leopardus
AATCCCTGCCATACAACCTTGACTGGTGACATCATTCGTGATGTCACAGCACATAAGTCTTACCCATTAAGCTGGACTGGAGGTTTTAGATTTTGTTATTATAATCACACTGTAATTGTATTCAGTTCTATTTTTTCATACTGAACTTACTATTTGTTTTTTATACCATATATTATTATTGTTTTTGATACTCAGTACTTAAA
>NW_024649146.1:0-278 GCF_008729295.1 Plectropomus leopardus
TAATTTTTTGAAACAGCATTTCTTACTGTGACTGTTAAAGGGTTTGAGAAGTCTCATTTCAAATGATACATTGGATTTATCTTGTAAACCAGATGCTCCCAGGAATCACAGACAATATTGATGAAAGATCTGTTTTGTAATTATGAAAATGAAATTATTTGCCACTTATACGATGAATGCCAGTGTCATTGATTTGTTTATTATTGATTGTTTTTCGCCAAAACCGAAATCTTACAAGGTCGAATTGAAGACATCGTGAGAACTTGACTTTCGCTTCG
>NW_024649149.1:0-1421 GCF_008729295.1 Plectropomus leopardus
TCTGATAGCTGCACATAGTTGTAGGACCACACCGCTGTACCTTTACTCGCTTAATTCAATCACGATCCATTTGAAAGGTAAGACATTACTCTGAAGGATTTTCCACTTGTGTGTTTTTCAGCCATCACGGTCTCTAAAACAGATTACTGTGATACACAGAGAAGTGTCCTGTCTGGGTTTGTGGTTTCTTTTGTCTCTGAGGGTCCAGACGTAGGCAGACCATTACTCCATTAGGCTAACAGCAGTACACCATTAGTGGCTGGGGTGATGGCCACTGGATTTATTACTCCCCTGTTCTGCACAAATCCATTCATGCCGTGTTGCTTTATTCAGCTGTTGCTTTGTCCCCCCCCCCCCCCCCGTGCCCTGGTTAACTCGGTCTGATATTACTGCAGGTTACTTTCGCTGCAAGATGGACTTTTATAGAAAAAGAGACAACTTAGAAGAAGAATTTTGGGGCCAGTTTTATGGACAGGGCTTAGATTTCACCAGGAGTAGGCCTTAATGTGTACTGGTTATACTGGAATATTTAAGTAGCTTCAATTCATTCATTAGATATTATGGTATGGATATCAAACTCAAAACCTACCTTTTTAATTTGTCCTTTAACTGAACTTTATTTGTCTGTTAACTATTTATTTACTGTTTTTGCAGTTTTACTACCTTCTGTATCATTTCAATTATTTTGGCAAATATTTGTTTTTAGTAACAGCTCCAAAAATAAATCAGATTTCCATTTGTGCATTTGAAAATAACTATTTTAAAAAGTACAAGTACAGAGATACCTTTTTACCAAATACAAAAGAAAATAGACAAAAATAAAACACACACACACACACACACACACACACACACACACACAAAGAACATTAGCTTAAGGGACATCTAGTGATATTAATATACGTAAATAAAAAATCTCCTCTCATGTAAGTTATGTAATAATGTGAAACATTTTATGTTAAAACATCATAAGTGATGATATTTTATTATGAAAAGTTTCACAGTATGATATTATTATGATATATTATGATATGATAGCACATGTATTTTATGTTGTAACAATAAAAGTTTTTTGTGAAAACATGACAAGTTTGTATGTTCAACATCTCGTTATAACTGATCCATTTTCTTTTTCTGGCATGGCAGCAATATGCTAACATACTGTAGTGTGTTAATTTAGATAATATATAAAAAAAAAAGGTTCTAGCAGCGCACACATCAAAAAGCAATTGGTGCTGGACAGAACAAAAATAGATGTAAAAATACAAATAAAGTCTGCACACTAGATAATGTTCCCACATTTATTACCTCCACGGGTGTGACATTTAAGCATTTAGATATTCCAAAAAGTCGGTGCCTCCTAACAAACGATATTGAGCAGAAGTTAAACCTGCTGTAGTTCTTTTAATGTTGCTGTTGTT
>NW_024649150.1:0-211 GCF_008729295.1 Plectropomus leopardus
TTTGTGATCCGTCCAGACCAGGAAGGGAATCTTGGTGCCCTCCAGCCGATGGCGCCACTCCTCCAATGCCAACTTTACCGCCAGTAACTCCCGATTGCCAATGTCGTAGTCCCTCTCCGCGGGTGACAGCCGCCGAGAGAAGAAGGCACATGGGTGCAACTTCTCATCCACAGCCGAACGTTGGGAAAGGACAGCTCCTACCCCCACATCC
>NW_024649151.1:0-201 GCF_008729295.1 Plectropomus leopardus
CAGGAAGGGAATCTTGGTGCCCTCCAGCCAATGGCGCCACTCCTCCAGTGCCAACTTTACCGCCAGTAACTCCCGATTGCCAATGTCGTAGTTCCTCTCCGCTGGTGACAGCCGCCGAGAGAAGAAGGCACATGGGTGCAACTTCTCATCCACTGCCGAACGTTGGGAAAGGACAGCTCCTACCCCCACATCCGAGGCGTC
>NW_024649152.1:0-241 GCF_008729295.1 Plectropomus leopardus
TTTTGTGATCCGTCCAGACCAGGAAGGGAATCTTGGTGCCCTCCAGCGAATGGCGCCACTCCTCCAATGCCAACTTTACCGCCAGTAACTCCCGATTGCCAATGTCGTAGTTCCCCCCCGCTGGTGACAGCCGCCGAGAGAAGAAGGCACATGGGTGCAACTTCTCATCCACAGCCGAACGTTGGGAAAGGACAGCTCCTACCCCCACATCCGAGGCGTCGACCTCCACCACGAACTGCCT
>NW_024649153.1:0-231 GCF_008729295.1 Plectropomus leopardus
CGGATTTTTCTTCGTGGGGAAGAAAGATGGTTCTTTACGACCTTGCATTGACTATAGGGGGCTGAATGACATTACCCTGAAGAACCGTTACCCTCTCCCGCTCATCGCCTCTGCGTTTGAACTGTTACAAGGGGCCACCGTCTTCACTCAGCTGGACCTTCGTAACGCCTACCACCTGGTCCGGATCAGAGAGGGGGATGAGTGGAAAACGGCCTTCAACACCCCTACTGG
>NW_024649154.1:0-201 GCF_008729295.1 Plectropomus leopardus
CACATAGACTGGTCCACTGGGTCAATCCTGGCGTGGGGGTCAGCATGACAACAGATCTGCCTCCAACAGCCAGACGCAGCTAGACCCGTCTCCAGGACCGGGTCCGTCCCAGATCTCTCGGGGGTGCCGCCCGAATACAACGACTTCAGGGAGGTGTTCAATAAGTCAAGGGCCACTTCTCTGCCTCCTCACCGGCCCTAT
>NW_024649156.1:0-279 GCF_008729295.1 Plectropomus leopardus
TCATCCACAGCCGAACGTTGGGAAAGGACAGCTCCTACCCCCACATCCGAGGCGTCGACCTCCACCACGAACTGCCTGTCTGGGTCAGAAATGAGGAGTATGGGGGCAGAGCAGAAGCGTTCCTTGAGGTGTCGGAAGGCGTCGGCGGCGGCAGGAGACCAGCGGAACTGAACCTTGGATGAGGTGAGAGCCGTGAGGGGGGCTGCCACCGTGCTGTATCCACGAATAAACAGTCTGTAAAAGTTGGCAAACCCCAGGAAACGTTGCAACTGTTTGCGT
>NW_024649157.1:0-220 GCF_008729295.1 Plectropomus leopardus
CCCCATTTCCATGCTCCTGTCGGGGAAACATCACGAGACCATCCAGTGCCACGTCCTGAAGTCTCCCAGCTTACCCCTGATCCTCGGATACCCCTGGCTCCGTCGTCACAATCCGCACATAGACTGGTCCACTGGGTCAATCCTGGCGTGGGGGTCAGCATGCCAACAGATCTGCCCCAACAGCCAGACGCAGCTAGACCCGTCTCCAGGACCGGGTCCG
>NW_024649158.1:0-246 GCF_008729295.1 Plectropomus leopardus
AGAACCGTTACCCTCTCCCCCTCATCGCCTCTGCGTTTGAACTGTTATAAGGGGCCACCGTCTTCACTCAGCTGGACCTTCATAACGCCTACCACCTGGTCCGCATCAGAGAGGGGGATGAGTGGAAAACGGCCTTCAACACCCCTACTGGACATTATGAGTATCTAGTGATGCCGTTCGGTCTCACTAATCCCCCGGCCGTTTCCCAGGCCCTCGTCAACGACGTCCTCAGAGACTACCTGAATA
>NW_024649159.1:0-390 GCF_008729295.1 Plectropomus leopardus
GCGGATTGTGACGACGGAGCCAGGGGTATCCGAGGATCAGGGGTAAGATGGGAGACTTCAGGACGTGGAACTGGATGGTCTCGTGATGTTTCCCCGACAGGAGCATGGAAATGGGGGTGGTGTGATGAGTGACGGTCCCCAGGAGGTGACCATCCAGTGCGCTGGCTGGTAGCGGGCGTGGGAGAAGAACCAGCTCAATATCCAACTGCAACGCGAGGTCCTCATCGATCAGGTTTACATCGGCCCCAGAGTCAATGAACGTGGAGAGGGTGTGAGAACCCTCTTTCAGCAGGAACTGGACGTGGAATAGGGGACGAAGACTAGGAGCAGAGTTCTGTGAACGGCTCAGCAGGATGCCCCCTTCTACCGCTGAGCCTGCCCTTTTACCGG
>NW_024649160.1:0-1053 GCF_008729295.1 Plectropomus leopardus
TTCGAACTTCGACATTACACCTTCCAGCTTCCAACTTCCACATTCCAACTTCCACCTTCCAACTTCCAACTTCCACATTCCACATTCCAACTTCCACATTCCAACTTCGAACTTCGACAGTACACCTTCCATCTTCCAACTTCCACATTCCACCTTCCACCTTCCAACTTCCAACTTCCACATTCCACATTCCAACTTCCAACTTCCACATTCCACAGTCCAACTTCGACAGTATACCTTCCATCTTCCAACTTCCACATTCCAACTTCCAACTTCCACATTCCACCTTCCAACTTCCACATTCCACATTCCAACTTCCACATTCCAACTTCGAACTTCGACAGTACACCTTCCATCTTCCAACTTCCACATTCCAACTTCCAACTTCCACATTCCACCTTCCAACTTCCACATTCCACATTCCAACTTCCACATTCCACCTTCAAACTTCGACAGTACACCTTCCATCTTCCAACTTCTACATTCCAACTTCCACATTTGAAAATTGGCCCACATTCCACCTTCCAACTTCCAACTTCCACATTCCACCTTCCAACTTCCCACTTCGACATTACACCTTCCATCTTCCAACTTCCACATTCAACCTTCCAACTTCCAACTTCCAACTTCCAACTTCCACATTCCAACTTCCACATTCCAACTTCGAACTTCGACAGTACACCTTCCATCTTCCAACTTCCACATTCCAACTTCCAACTTCCACATTCCACCTTCCAACTTCCACATTCCACATTCCAACTTCCACATTCCACCTTCAAACTTCGACAGTACACCTTCCATCTTCCAACTTCTACATTCCAACTTCCACATTTGAAAATTGGCCCACATTCCACATTCCAACTTCAAACTTCGACAGTACACCTTCCATCTTCCAATTTCCACATTACACCTTCCAGCTTCCAAATTCCACATTCCACTTTCCAACTTAAAACTTCCACATTACGCCTTCAGACTTCTACATTCCACATTCCACCTTCCAACTTCAAACTTCGACAGTACACCTTCCATCTTCCAACTTCCACATTACACCTT
>NW_024649161.1:0-210 GCF_008729295.1 Plectropomus leopardus
TGGTTCTTTACGACCTTGCATTGACTATAGGGGGCTGAATGACATTAACCTGAAGAACCGTTACCCTCTCCCCCTCATCGCCTCTGCGTTTGAACTGTTACAAGGGGCCACCGTCTTCACTCAGCTGGACCTTCATAACGCCTACCACCTGGTCCGCATCAGAGGGGGGGATGAGTGGAAAACGGCCTCCAACACCCCTACTGGACATTA
>NW_024649162.1:0-272 GCF_008729295.1 Plectropomus leopardus
ACTATAGGGGGCTGAATGACATTACCGTGAAGAACCGTTACCCTCTCTCCCTCATCGCCTCTGCGTTTGAACTGTTACAAGGGGCCACCGTCTTCACTCAGCTGGACCCTCCTAACGCCTACCACCTGGTCCGCATCAGAGAGGGGGATGAGTGGAAAACGGCCTTCAACACCCCTACTGGACATTACGAGTCTCTAGTGATGCCGTTCGGTCTCACTAATGCCCCGGCCGTTTTCCAGGCCCTCGTCAACGACGTCCTCAGAGACTACCTG
>NW_024649163.1:0-431 GCF_008729295.1 Plectropomus leopardus
GGGAGACTTCAGGACGTGGAACTGGATGGTCTCGTGATGTTTCCCCGACAGGAGCATGGAAATGGGGGTGGTCTGATGAGTGACGGTCCCCAGGAGGTGACCATCCAGTGCGCTGGCTGGTAACGGGCGTGGAAGAAGAACCAGCTCAATATCCTACTGCAACGCGAGGTCCTCATCGATCAGGTTTACATCGGCCCCAGAGTCTATGAACGTGGAGAGGGTGTGAGAACCCTCTTTCAGCAGGAACTGGACGTGGAATAGGGGACGAAGACTAGGAGCAGAGTTCTGTGAACGGCTCAGCAGGACGCCCCCTTCTACCGCTGAGCCTGCCCTTTTACCGGACAGCCGGAGATGAAATGGCCGGCCTGACCACAGTAAAGGCAGAGATTAGCCCGACGTCGCCTCTCTCGCTCCTCTGGAGACAACCTGGT
>NW_024649164.1:0-203 GCF_008729295.1 Plectropomus leopardus
GGTTGGGTACAGGTCGTGGCACTCTGTGGTCACACCTGATGCGAAGCGTCGCATCAGGTGCCAGATGTCGAGGCGCACCACGAGCTGTCCCCACTCCTGTGATAGAAGAACGTAGTGCGGTTTAATTTTCATAAACTGTTTGATTCTTTCATTTAGGTTTTTGAATGTTGTGAACACAGTGTGATTAGTGTCATGTAAATCTT
>NW_024649165.1:0-312 GCF_008729295.1 Plectropomus leopardus
ACAGTGTCAAAATTACAACTGTTTGAATTCTGTTCAAACTGTTTATGTATTTTATCAGTTTCTGTGGTGACTGAGCATGCAACTTCTAGTTGTGATATTCTACATCTACAGCTGCCAATAATTACAGCTCAGACAGCTGGAAGAATCGATTTCTAAAACGAACCACAGACCACACAGTCGTCTGAAGCTGCCTGGGTGGCAGAAATGACTTGAACCTTGCCGACTAAATTAGATTTGATCTCATCTCAAACAAACTACGGGAAGATGATTTGAAAATGTTCAATACCACAAACTACAAAAAAGATACAGTAC
>NW_024649166.1:0-212 GCF_008729295.1 Plectropomus leopardus
CAACAGATCTGCCTCCAACAGCCAGACGCAGCTAGACCCGTCTCCAGCACCGGGTCCGTTCCAGATCTCTCCGGGGTGCCGCCCGAATACAACGACTTCAGGGAGGTGTTCAATAAGCCAAGGGCCACTTCTCTGCCTCCCCACCGGCCCTATGACTGTGCCATTGATCTCCTTCCCGGGTCAGCACCTCCTAAGGGTCGCCTCTACTCCCC
>NW_024649167.1:0-219 GCF_008729295.1 Plectropomus leopardus
AATCCTGGCGTGGGGGTCAGCATGCCAACAGATCTGCCTCCAACAGCCAGGATTGACCCAGTGGACCAGTCTATGTGCGGATTGTGACGACGGGGCCAGGGGTATCCGAGGGTCAGGGGTAAGCTGGGGGACTTCAGGACGTGGAACTGGATGGTCTCGTGATGTTTCCCCCACAGGAGCATGGAAATGGGGGTGGTCTGATGAGTGACGGTCCCCAGG
>NW_024649168.1:0-367 GCF_008729295.1 Plectropomus leopardus
AGGCTGTTTATAACATAACCTGTTGAAAAACTGGTTATGTTATAAACAGCCTGATCTTGCTGTTATATGAACTTTTTCAGCATTTGGAGGTATCACATTTTTGATTATTTTTCCTGTGCTATAGTATGGCTTTTTTCACTGTATTAAACTTTGACCTAAAACGCTCAAAATATTGACTTTTTGGACCGTATTTTCAACAGGCTATACTATAAACAGCCTGATCTTGCTGTTATATGAACTTTTTCAGCATTTGGAGGCATCACATTTTTGATTATTTTTCCCTGTGCTATAGTATGGCTCTTTTTGCAAAAATAAAAGTTGGCCTAAAACGCTCAAAATATGGACTTTTTGGACCAGTTTTTCAATT
>NW_024649169.1:0-209 GCF_008729295.1 Plectropomus leopardus
TCCACAATTAATTTGCAAGAATCTGTAAGCCCTCCCTCATCACTTGCGAGTAAATTCATTTGAAAGTTTCGCGACTCCTCAAAGTCAATATTTCCAATTAAAGTAACCTCACCGGTCTCCACATCTACCTTAAATACTTTCCTGATATCATCCAGTGCATTCGTGATTGAATAAGTTATTTTGCCGTTGGAACCCTGATCTGCATCTGA
>NW_024649170.1:0-221 GCF_008729295.1 Plectropomus leopardus
GGTTCTTTACGACCTTGCATTGACTATAGGGGGCTGAATGACATTACTCTGAAGAACCGTTACCCTCTCCCCCTCATCGCCTCTGCGTTTGAACTGTTACAAGGGGCCATCGTCTTCACTCAGCTGGACCTTCATAACGCCTACCACCTGGTCCGCATCAGAGAGGGGGATGAGTGGAAAACGGCCTTCAACACCCCTACTGGACATTATGAGTATCTAGT
>NW_024649171.1:0-1147 GCF_008729295.1 Plectropomus leopardus
TGCCTCAGTTAGATAACTGTATCTATATATACAGTATAAGTACTAACGGGAAGTGTTCTTAAAATGGCCTCTCGCTGTTGATGTAACTTGATGAATTTTACATGTTGCTGTTCCTCCGTGTGGCCACCAGAGGACAGTGGGAAAAAAACACGATATTAAGTATACTCAGCTCAGTGCCCCCTTAGGATGATGTTTTTCTGTAGGCCAACCCGTTAACCCTTCTCAAAAAGCCTATGGGATTTTTCCATTGGATTTTCGATCACAGCAGAAAATAAGCTCTGTTGTAACAGGGCTGATTAAGTGACGGTTCTCCACGAGCTCCACCCTCTCCTCCAAATGTGGCTCCAAAAAACAGCAAGATGGCAGTTTAAACTTAAAAATGAGTTCAAAAACCAGTGGGTGATATTATATATATATTTTATACACTCTATGATAAGGATCCATTACTCTGAAGATAAGTACAACAGCACAGACTTGTTGTTTGATGATTGTGAGGGATTACTTTTGCCTAAGCCCATACGTTGTTTTTTCATTGTTCTTTGTTTGTTTTAGAAAAATTCAGCATACCTTTAACAATAGCTCCATACTCTTCAAGTGCCCAAGTCAGCCTGACAGTCAGCACTGATGATAACAAGACCCCCAAATCAAAGCAGGTCAATGGAATTCAGCTGTAATTAGTTTAATTGTTTACACCTGTTCATCTTGAACTGTGGCGCATCCGAATGCCCTCAGTGTTTCCATGTATGTAAAACCCTGCAGCAATTTCAAATATTTTAACTCAATAACGTTATTTAAATTTACGGTACGAATACAATGCTTTAATGTGTTCGTACTTCACAAACTTCATTGTTTTCCCCCATCAGTAGTTGCAGACAGCTATACTCCAGTCCAGAAGGTGGCAGTAATGCGCACCATTAATCCTCTTAGAACAACTAGGGGCGGGCGGAAGTGGATGTGTTTACTACTGCTGGCAGCCACGTATGCTATCAAACATAACACTCGAGCTTTGAATTGTTAGCTTTAAAAAAACACTTATTTATACTAGTGGATGCATTAAATTTTTCGGAGTCAGAGGATAATGTGACTGGAAACAGCAAAGTAAAAAAAGGTAAAGACAACTTGGGACTTTGCCGCACATTAGCTTCGT
>NW_024649172.1:0-367 GCF_008729295.1 Plectropomus leopardus
TATGTGCGGATTGTGACGACGGAGCCAGGGGTATCCGAGGATCAGGGGTAAGCTGGGAGACTTCAGGACGTGGAACTGGATGGTCTCGTGATGTTTCCACGACAGGAGCATGGAAATGGGGGTGGTCTGATGAGTGACGGTCCCCAGGAGGTGACCATCCAGTGCGCTGGCTGGTAACGGGCGTGGAAGAAGAAACAGCTCAATATCCAACTGCAACGCGAGGTCCTCATCGATCAGGTTTACATCGGCCACAGAGTCAATGAACGTGGAGAGGGTGTGAGAACCCTCTTTCAGCAGGAACTGGACGTGGAATAGGGGACGAAGACTAGGAGCAGAGTTCTGTGAACGGCTCAGCAGGATGCCCCCT
>NW_024649173.1:0-227 GCF_008729295.1 Plectropomus leopardus
ATGAATTAAAGTCATGAACTGAAATACACACATCAAACCCAAACGATTAATCACAGTATAAACATTAGCAACTAACATTTTAGGCTAAATGCTAACAACAGCCAGCCAAATGCTAGTTTAGAAGGCTAACGGCGTTAGCTTAAATGCTAACCGGCGATGCTAACCGCGAGCTAGCGGCAGTAATCGGGAGTAGTCAACCACATTATCTCACACTCAACAGTCTCATA
>NW_024649174.1:0-436 GCF_008729295.1 Plectropomus leopardus
GTGCGGATTGTGACGACGGAGCCAGGGGTATCCGAGGATCAGGGGTAAGCTGGGAGACTTCAGGACGTGGAACTGGATGGTCTCGTGATGTTTCCCCGACAGGAGCATGGAAATGGGGGTGGTCTGATGAGTGACGGTCCCCAGGAGGTGACCATCCAGTGCGCTGGCTGGTAACGGGCGTGGAAGAAGAACCAACTCAATATCCAACTGCAACGCGAGGTCCTCATCGATCAGGTTTACATCGGCCCCAGAGTCAATGAACGTGGAGAGGGTGTGAGAAGCCTCTTTCAGCAGGAACTGGACGTGGAATAGGGGACGAAGACTAGGAGCAGCGTTCTGTGAACGGCTCAGCAGGATGCCCCCTTCTACCGCTGAGCCTGCCCTTTTAGCGGACAGCCGGAGATGAAATGGCCGGCCTGACCACAGTAAAGGCAGA
>NW_024649175.1:0-373 GCF_008729295.1 Plectropomus leopardus
TGTGGTTAATGATGAATTTTCCTTGTCTCTGATCGATTATGATTAGAACCTGGTTGTCTGAAACCACATCTTAGCCACTTACAAATGAATTATGTCCTCTGTCTCATTGGCCATGGTGAAAAGATTTGATGAAATGTAGGACTGTTGCAGGTGGAGACAACATAAATGACTCATAAGATGTGGTGAATGATGAATTGGTCTTGTCTCTGATCGATTATGATTAGAACCTGGTTGTCTGAAACCACATCTTAGCCATTTACAAATGCACACAAATGCATTATGTCCTCTGTCTCATTGGCCATGGTGAAAAGATTTGATGAAATGTAGGACTGTTGCAGGTGGAGACAACATAAATGACTCATAAGATGTGGTT
>NW_024649176.1:0-241 GCF_008729295.1 Plectropomus leopardus
GCCTCCTCCTTCAGACCCTTTAGACCAGCTCTTCCCTCACGACCATCAGAGGAGCCCTCGGATGAAGAGCTGGTCAAGGCGGTAGTTGACATCGAGGAGTGTGAGTAGAAAGTAACGAAATAATTATGATGACAAACTGTTAATAACAGAGAGACTTGACTTCAAGTGTTGACGCCTCTTTTTTAAAATTTTTATTTTTTTTTTGCTTTATAAATGCTTCTGTAATCAGAGAGGACATCAA
>NW_024649177.1:0-245 GCF_008729295.1 Plectropomus leopardus
GCCTCCTCCTTCAGACCCTTTAGACCAGCTCTTCCCTCACGACCATCAGAGGAGCCCTCGGATGAAGAGCTGGTCAAGGCGGTAGTTGACATCGAGGAGTGTGAGTAGAAAGTAACGAAATAATTATGATGACAAACTGTTAATAACAGAGAGACTTGACTTCAAGTGTTGACGCCTCTTTTTTTTTTTATTCTTTTATTTTTTTTGCTTTATAAATGCTTCTGTAATCAGAGAGGACAGCAAAC
>NW_024649179.1:0-269 GCF_008729295.1 Plectropomus leopardus
CACTGCCAACTTCCCCGGACCTGAGCTCATCTGTCACGTCACAGTGAATATTAAGACAAGTTATACTTGTGTTCACATTATAGCCTTTATTTTAAAAAGCTACAATGGCAACATTTCTGGTGCCAATTTACTAAACAATGAGAAGCTTTACTGAATAGATACATCTTTGTATTAGATATTTTTCTCTTTACAAAATGCACCTTTCTATTTCTTTTTCATTACTCTATGGTGGAGTGTGAATATCACTCTGTCCTATCCAAAAGGGAACT
>NW_024649180.1:0-243 GCF_008729295.1 Plectropomus leopardus
CCCCACTAGCAGAAATTATGCAGTCGAGATTCCCACATTTGGGGAATTCGCTGGGGTCAACAGAGCCGGAGTGCGATGGCTGAGCCTCGCCCAGGGTGAACCACCTTCTTGATCACGGTATCGCCCCTGCCAGGTAAGTATGAAGCGGGAGGCTGGGAGAAAGGGCCCCCATTCCCAGACGCAGCACTCTGGCTGCCGGTTCCCAAGACACCGAATCTCAGACTTCCCTGCCCTCAGCGTTAG
>NW_024649181.1:0-261 GCF_008729295.1 Plectropomus leopardus
AAGAGATGGGCGAACGCCGTTCGGAAGGGTGGGGCGATGGCCTACGTCGCCCCCGGCCGATCGAAAGGGAGTCGGGTTCAGATCCCCGAATCTGGAGTGGCGGAGATAGGCGCCGCGAGGCGTCCAGTGCGGTAACGCAAACGATCCCGGAGAGGCTGGCGGGAGCCCCGGGGAGAGTTCTCTTTTCTTTGTGAAGGGCAGGGCGCCCTGGAAGGGGTTCGCCCCGAGAGAGGGGCCCGTGCCCTGGAAAGCGTCGCGGTT
>NW_024649182.1:0-1186 GCF_008729295.1 Plectropomus leopardus
GCTTAGCTTCCGTGTCAGATTCCACCCTGCTTTTCCGAACTGGAGGCTTGCTGACAGACTATTTTTTAAATATACTGCATATGGATAAGCGCTCCATGACTTCCTGTGTTTTCAGGCTGTAACCACAGCGCTGGCTCAAGTGGACAGAGAGAAGATCTACCAGTGGATCAATGAGCTGTCCAGTCCTGAGACGCGGGAGAACGCCCTGCTGGAGCTTAGCAAGAAGAGGGAGTCTGTGCCCGACCTGGCTCCCATGCTCTGGCACTCGTGCGGCACCATAGCAGCTCTGCTGCAGGTGAGTCCGGGCTCTGCGTTACGCCGCAGATACTGCCAGTGCAGAGCCTCAGATGCTGGCAGTGCAGAGCCTCAGACGCTGGCAGTGCAGAGCCTCAGACGCTGGCAGTGCAGAGCCTCAGACGCTGGCAGGCAGAGCCTCAGAACGCTGCCAGCGCAAAGTCTTAGACGCTGCCAGCGCAGAGCCTCAGACGCTGCCAGCGCAGAGCCTCAGACGCTGGCAGTGCAGAGCCTCAGACGCTGCCAGCGCAAAGTCTTAAGACACTGCCAGCGCAGAGCCTCAGACGCTGCCAGTGCAGAGCCTCAGACGCTGCCAGTGCAGAGCCTCAGACGCTGCCAGCGCAGAGCCTCAGACGCTGCCAGCGCAAGAGCTTCAGACAATGCCAACACAGAGCCTCAGACATGCCAGCGCAAAGCCTTTGACACTCCCAGCGCAGAGCCTCAGACACTGCCAGCGCAGAGCCTCAGACACTGCCAGCGCAGAGCCTCAGACAGGGTTCAAACGGTCATAAAAACCCCCCCTCAAAAGTTATGGAATTTTGCAAATAGCTATAACCAGACCTGGGAAAGTTTTGGAAAAGCACAACAAGATGTGTTTAAGAACCGTCAGAAATTTAAAACAATTCAACCATAATTTCTGATGTTACAGTATTTGGCTGATTCATGGTTTCATTTTTTTGGTGATTATGTTTGGAAGGCAAAAAAAACCCCAAAAATTATGAAATATTATAAAGGAAAAAAACCCCACTTTTTTTCCTGTTAAAAATCACCACGATTGTTTTAAAGAACAAAAATTGCCAACATTTTTTTTCTTTCAAATTTGCCCAAAAAAAAGTAAGGAATAAAAAAAGAAGCCAATTCTTTTCTTCGAAAATCACCAAAAAATTGAAAG
>NW_024649183.1:0-375 GCF_008729295.1 Plectropomus leopardus
GGTTAACATTCCCCGCCCTCCTTCATTCAACATGACGGTCGGGGGAGAGCGCGGACGCAGTCCCCCACTAGCAGAAATTATGCAGTCGAGATTCCCACATTTGGGGAATTCGCTGGGGTCAACAGAGCCGGAGTGCAATGGCTGAGCCTCGCCCAGGGTGAACCACCTTCTTGATCACGGTATCGCCCCTGCCAGGTACGTATGAAGCGGGAGGCTGGGAGAAAGGGCCCCCATTCCCAGACGCAGCACTCTGGCTGACGGTTCCCAAGACACCGAATCTCAGACTTGCCTGCCCTCAGCGTTAGCTCACCTTGGCAAGCGCTTACTGCCTCTCAGAAAGGAACCGAGGGCCCGTGACTGCACAAAAGCGCAAAA
>NW_024649184.1:0-241 GCF_008729295.1 Plectropomus leopardus
AACGCTGAGAGATTTGGATTGGATTGTCTGCTGTGTACGACCTTTAATGTCTTCTGTTGTAGGAGAGGGAACTGAGAGTTTTTAAATGGGTGTACTGGCATGCAAAATTACCAGCACATTTTTGGATTGTGTCTTTAACAGAGGCTGACTACTCATTTTGTATTGGATTAAATGATTTGCCATCTCTCTGTGTGCATGCTGCAGTGACCAGAGGGACTTATTATTATTCAACACAGTTTTG
>NW_024649185.1:0-382 GCF_008729295.1 Plectropomus leopardus
GAGTGAAAAGTAATCACTGTGAGCAAAACCTCAGGCTACAGACCATTCTCAGTAGTCTTTTTCTAATGTTTTTTCTATTTTGACCGCAAGTTGATGTAAGATAGTGACATATGTCTTTATACCTGCTCCACACATGCTACAGCAAGTGAGTAATGTTAATGATGTAACCTAGCTGCTACTTTTAGCTACATCAGAAATGAAGAGGCAACGAAATAACAAGATGCAGAGGACACAGAAACAGTAACCAATGAGAGCAGTCTGAGCTTTTCAGGAAGAGGCGCTTAAAGAGACAGGTGCTGAAGCTGAGGCTGAAGGTGATCAGAGGCGTTCCAGTGAAGAAAATATGGGGAAAACAGTGTTGTTGCGATCATTAAAGCACATA
>NW_024649186.1:0-268 GCF_008729295.1 Plectropomus leopardus
ATAAACCTGTTAAATGTCAATTTGAAAAAGAATCACCTTGACTTTCCATACTATGCCTACAAACCAGAAAACCTTGTTGAATATCGAAACATCTTATACACCAATAAAACATTTGATAAACCAGTAAAATATCTTATGAACTTAGTACATGACAGTCTGAAAACTTACCTTGAATAACCTTACCTTTAAACCACAAAACCATCTTATTAACTAGCAAAACGTGTTATAAACACATATATTCTAATCATCTGAGAAAACCAGTACAATA
>NW_024649187.1:0-413 GCF_008729295.1 Plectropomus leopardus
GATGGTTTGAAAAGTGATTCAATAACCTTACCTTACCTTTAAACCAACAAACCATCTTATTAACACGTACAACCTAAACATCTTAGAAAACCAGTAAAACTTCTTTGACAATAGTAAAACCTCTGATCACTCAGTGAACCCTCATTAAAATTGTTAAAACATCTCACCTGGTGCATGACAGTCTGAACAATGAATAGCCTTAACTTATTTTGACTTACCTTATCTCACCTGTAAACTAGAAACCAATGTCATGAACTAGTGAAACATCCGTTAAACCAGTAAAACGTTTGATAAGCCAGTAAATCATACAATAAACCAATAAAAAAAAAACTTATTAATGTGGCACATAAAAGTAAAAAAAAAACAGTAAAACTTCAATAAAATGTTTGATAAACAAGTAAACACTACAATAA
>NW_024649188.1:0-335 GCF_008729295.1 Plectropomus leopardus
TTTGATAAACGAGTAAACAGTACAATAAAACACATTATAGACCTGCTGTGTGACAGTTTGAAAAATGATGAAATAACCTTATCTAACCTTTAAACCAGTCAACCATCTTATAAACATGTAAAACATATATTTTGACTTACTTTATCTCACCTATAAACCAGAAACCCATGTCCTGAACTAGTGAAACATCTGTTAAACCAGTAAAACCTCTGATAAACGTTAAATGTTTGATAGACCATTAAATTATTTTAAAGCGAATGCTATGATAGCAAAGTAAACCATGTTGTAACCTATTGAAAGATCTTATAAACCAATTAACCATTTGATAAACCACT
>NW_024649189.1:0-280 GCF_008729295.1 Plectropomus leopardus
CTGAGTCTCTCCGTCTCCTCTCACATCTGTATTTTCACTTCTCTCAGGTGCTCCTCCTCTACCTTTGAATCATGACATTGATGCTGATCCATGTCCTCTTGGAGGATCTGAAGACATTCCCACTGAAGTTGCGATATTTAATTTAATTTCTCCCAGGGTCTCCCACGATATGGACAGAGAACCCAGAAGGCTCAATCTACTATTTTTGGGCAGGGAGCCATGGCCTAGGACAGGGGTGGGCAATTATTTTTTCCATGGGGCCACATAAGAAACAGAAAAT
>NW_024649190.1:0-217 GCF_008729295.1 Plectropomus leopardus
TTACTGGAAATTCCCATTAAGAGTTATTACAAGCACAGGATCTCTTTACAATGTATGTGCGTGCTTTCAATTTATATGCATAAGAATGCATTTTCTGTGTTGATCAACATTACAGAAAAAAGGGCCACACATATAGAATAAAGCGACGGTGGTCCCAAGTTGGCTGGTACATAATGACACAAGTTCCCTTTTGGATAGGACAGAGTGATATTCACAC
>NW_024649191.1:0-258 GCF_008729295.1 Plectropomus leopardus
TCCTGGAGACGGGTCTAGCTGCGTCTGGCTGTTGGAGGCAGATCTGTTGGCATGCTGACCCCCAGGCCAGGATTGACCCAGTGGACCAGTCTATGTGCGGATTGTGACGACGGAGCCAGGGGTATCCGAGGATCAGGGGTAAGCTGGGAGACTTCAGGACGTGGAACTGGATGGTCTCGTGATGTTTCCCCGACAGGAGCATGGAAATGGTGGTGGTCTGATGAGTGACGGTCCCCAGGAGGTGACCATCCAGTGCGC
>NW_024649192.1:0-237 GCF_008729295.1 Plectropomus leopardus
GGGTCAGCATGCCAACAGATCTGCCTCCAACAGCCAGACGCAGCTAGCCCCGTCTCCAGGACCGGGTCCGTTCCAGATCTCTCCGGGGTGCCGCCCGAATACAACGACTTCAGGGAGGTGTTCAATAAGTCAAGGGCCACTTCTCTGCCTCCTCACCGGCCCTATGACTGTGCCATTGATCTCCTTCCCGGGTCAGCACCTCCTAAGGGTCGCCTCTACTCCCTCTCTGCACCTGAG
>NW_024649193.1:0-1005 GCF_008729295.1 Plectropomus leopardus
TCAGTAAGACTAAAAAAGAGCTAAACAAGTACAGTCCATTTACCATTTACCTGAATACTGTAGGAAAAGGAGTACCATGGAACATCGTAGAAAGAGATACCCTGAAATATTTTAAAAAGAGGGGTACCAAGGAATGATGTAGGGAAAAGCTATCCTGTAGCACTGTGGGAAAGGGACACCCTGGAATACTGCGGGAGAGGGCGAAGCTGGAATATCGCAGGAGAAGGTAGACCAGACAAAATACTGCCGAAAAGGAAGACCCTTGAATACTGTAGGAAAAGGGGTACCTTGGAATATTATGGAAAGAGATACCTTGGAGTATTGTGGGACCGGGGTGGATACTAGAATTTAGTAGTACTCTAATCATTTTCTGTAAAAACAGACACACAAACAATCAGAAACCAAGACAAAGTCCTTGACCGAGGAGCCGATTTAAAAAATGTAAAAAATGATGTAGAGAAATACTTCTATCCGACTGTTGTTATGATGCAAATACACTCGGAGTTACTGCAGCTACACACACAAAGACGTGTGTGAGGAGAGGTTTTTGTGACAGTTCAGCATCAGAGCGCGCACACACACACACACACACACAGGCTCTGTGACAGTAAACACATCTCCACACACTCACCACATGTTGTAGATGTGTTTCTACACCTGCACTGCTGGAGAGGTGTGTGTGTGTGTGTGTGTGNGTGTGTGTGTGTGTGTGTGTGTGTGCTTGTGTGCGTGTTTGTGTGTGTGTGTGTGTGTGTGTGCGTGTGTGTGTGTGTGTGTGCTTGTGTGCGTGTTTGTGTGTGTGTGCGTGTGTGCGTGTGTGCGTGTTTGTGTGCGTGTGTGCGTGTGTGCGTGTTTGTGTGCGTGTGTGTGTGTGTGTGTGTGCGTGTGTGCGTGTTTGTGTGCGTGTGTGCGTGTTTGTGTGCGTGTGTGTGTGTGTGTGTGCTTGTGTGCGTGTGTGCGTGTTTGTGTGTGTGTGCGTGGTTGTGTGTGTGCTTGTGTGCGTGT
>NW_024649194.1:0-219 GCF_008729295.1 Plectropomus leopardus
CCTTTCTATTTCTTTTTCATTAATCTATGGTGGAGTGTGAATATCACCCTGTCCTATCCAAAAGGGAACTTGTGTCATTATGTACCAGCCAACTTGGGACCACCGTCGCTTTATTCTATATGTGTGGCCCTTTTTTCTGTAATGTTGATCAACAAAGAAAATGCATTCTTATGCATATAAATTGAAAGCACGCACATACATTGTAAAAGAGATCCTGTG
>NW_024649195.1:0-317 GCF_008729295.1 Plectropomus leopardus
ATAATTGTGTTCACATTATAGCCTTTATTTTAAAAAGCTACAATGGCAACATTTCTGGTGCCAATTTACTAAACAATGAGAAGCTTTACTGAATAGATACATCTTTGTATTAGATATTTTTCTCTTTACAAAATGCACCTTTCTATTTCTTTTTCATTACTCTATGGTGGAGTGTGAATATCACTCTGTCCTATCCAAAAGGGAACTTGTGTCATTATGTACCAGCCAACTTGGGACCACCGTCGCTTTATTCTATATGTGTGGCCCTTCTTTCTGTAATGTTGATCAACAAAGAAAATGCATTCTTATGCATATAA
>NW_024649196.1:0-932 GCF_008729295.1 Plectropomus leopardus
CTGATGTTAGTCTGATTTCAGCCACAAGAGGTCAGGAGTTCACAGGTGTCATTCACTAATATCACAGCCTGCACTCTTTAGAGTGCTTACCACACAAGTAGAGTTCAATCTTAGCAGTTTATTGTGAAAGTCATCAGGATACTGAGCTGTGCAGCTGACTTAGAGACTAAATAAACAGCTCAGGATGTGTAGCTGACAGTGTGTTACAAAAAATAAAAAGAGAACAATTAAAACTGTGCAATAAAACCAATTATTAAATAAATAACAAGACGAAGCAACAACTAGCATAACAGGTATATCAAGAACAATGGGTAGCTGTTGTTAATTTACCTTACAAATCATTCCCATAACATAATGAGCCATACAAATAAAATGAGATCAGATAAGTCTAATTAGTACGGGCAAATAGAGAAATTAAGCAATAAATTAATAAAATTAATATGAGATTGTACTTCCTCCAGAGGGAAATTGTTTTGCAGCAGTTGCATTGAAAAGCAGGAAAGAGTCTAAATATGTAAAGTGCAAAGAAATCAAAATATAAATACAGATTATCAGTAAGGTGAAAAAAGTACACAGAGCCACAAATGTTAACAAAATCCATAAGTATTAGTGTGATTATTAATACATTTGTGATAAGTTTAGGATATAGACATATGTTGAATTTGGGTTATCAATAAGTAATGGCATTTTTTGTATTTATTTTGAAGTATTTATTAGTTAAGCATATAGATAAGTGATGAGTTGAGTTTGTAGATAAGTTAAGTAATGGTGTGTTTAAGACGTAGACAAGTTATTGAAAGACTTTGAAGTCTTCTTTTATCTTCTACAAAACATGTAGATCGTAAAGATAAGTGTTATAACTGTTTAATCCTCTTCCACTTTCTTTAAATGTTGTGAGATATTGATAAGTTTAGGATGTAGGTGTTAAGTTT
>NW_024649197.1:0-325 GCF_008729295.1 Plectropomus leopardus
TTCAGTTTGGGAACATCGGCGGCTAAGAGGCTTAAATCTTTACATTTCTCACATTTCTTACATCTTTTTGTCACATTTTTCGGGCGTCTTTGAGGAATTCTTTGTGTAAATTTCAGATGGAGTTGCTTCTCTTTCGAAGCGGGCGGATTTGATCCTGATCCTACAGCAACAAACAGGGAGCGAGCGAGCATCAGCTTCACAGAGAGAGAGAGTTTAATCTGAGGACTGAAGGGTCCTCGCTTTACGTCTTCATGTCTTCACGTCTTCATGTCTTCACATCTTCACGCCTGCACGTTTTAATGTCTTCATCTCTTCATTTTTTTAT
>NW_024649198.1:0-228 GCF_008729295.1 Plectropomus leopardus
CTGTGGCAGAGCGTTCCCAGGACAGTTATTCTGTCGTTCAAAGGGAAAGCACACGCGATACATTCATTGCGACCCGTTTGAAAGGGCCACAGCCGCGCTCTGCTGCCCTTGACGGCATACGGGAAACGGTTCGCGGGCTTGGCGTGCGATTGGAAATGTAAGGGCCAACGAATCGCAACGCACCTCCACTGTCCCCTCAGATTTTGTCGACTTCGGATTTTATTGTGC
>NW_024649199.1:0-241 GCF_008729295.1 Plectropomus leopardus
GACTGCACAAAAGCGCAAAAGCTAATCATCCGTACTGTGGCAGAGCGTTCCCAGGACAGTTATTCTGTCGTTCAAAAGGAAAGCACACGCGGTACATTCATTGCGACCCGTTTGAAAGGGCCACAGCCGCGCTCTGCTGCCCTTGCCGGAATACGGGAAACGGTTCGCGGGCTTGGCGTGCGATTGGAAATGTGAGGGCCAACGAATCGCAACGGACCTCCACTGTCCCCTCAGATTTTGT
>NW_024649200.1:0-271 GCF_008729295.1 Plectropomus leopardus
AAGGGCAGCAGAGCGCGGCTGTGGCCCTTTCAAACGGGTCGCAATGACTGTATCGCGTGTGCTTTCCCTTTGAACGACAGAATAACTGTCCTGGGAACGCTCTGCCACAGTACGGATGATTAGCTTTTGCGCTTTTGTGCAGTCACGAGCCCTCGGTTCCTTTCTGAGAGGCAGTAAGCGCTTGCCAAGGTGAGCTAACGCTGAGGGCAGGGAAGTCTGAGATGCGGTGTCTTGGGAACCGTCAGCCAGAGTGCTGCGTCTGGGAATGGGG
>NW_024649201.1:0-208 GCF_008729295.1 Plectropomus leopardus
TTCCCAAGACACCGAATCTCAGACTTCCCTGCCCTCAGCGTTAGCTCCCCTTGGCAAGCGCTTACTGCCTCTCAGAAAGGAACCGAGGGCCCGTGACTGCACAAAAGCGCAAAAGCTAATCATCCGTACTGTGGCAGAGCGTTCCCAGGACAGTTATTCTGTCGTTCAAAAGGAAAGCACACGCGATACATTCATTGCGACCCGTTTG
>NW_024649202.1:0-418 GCF_008729295.1 Plectropomus leopardus
GTTCAGCACTCAAGAGTCACTTGATTTGTTCTCAGTTTCTGCAGATTTGTTGTTGATATTTTATCTACAAAAATTTAAACAAAAAAACCCAAACTAAGCCAATGCATGAAGCTTTATTATTACTGTCAGAATGACAGATGAATGAAGATATCATCATCAGTGGTTTGGCGTCATGCAAATTACCATCTGATTTCCCTCACAATGCAAAACAACACCAACAGTCATCACGACTCCTGGTCACAGCTGGCGAGATTTTGTCGGACTTCAAAACTGATTTCAGAGATAAAGAATTGTGCACAAGGTGGGTCTGTTTTTGCTTTTTGTGATGGATTTAAGATTTAATATTTACATTGAGATGAAAGAACATTTGGATTTACAGAATACAGAAATGACCTGAAAACCATCGACTATCATTAAT
>NW_024649203.1:0-272 GCF_008729295.1 Plectropomus leopardus
AGATGTTAGTAGATAGATCTGATGCTGTCCTTCACAATGCTTTTTTTAAAAGATAGGTACTAATGTTAAAATACCTGGAGGCCAGCTGCGTCTTGCATCATCATCTTTGTTAATGATGACATAAAAGACGACATCTACCATGAAAATCTGACTTCACAAAAAAAACAAGTGTTCCAAATAAGAACCACAAGAAATATATTTAGATATTTACTAATCTTATCTTTGTTATGTCTTTAGAAGGTAATGCACTTGCTGCTGACATTTGTTGCTTC
>NW_024649204.1:0-1269 GCF_008729295.1 Plectropomus leopardus
ACGAGTCCCGACCGCAGCAGTATGTTTCTAACAAGTCCCGACTGAAGCAGTACGTTTCTAACGAGTCCCGACTACAGCAGTACGTTTCTAACGAGTCCGACTGCAGCAGTACGTTTCTAACGAGTCCGACTGCAGCAGTACGTTTCTAACGAGTCCCGACTGAAGCAGTAGGTTTCTAACGAGTCCCGACTGCAGCAGTACGTTTCTAATAAGTCCCGACTGCAGCAGTACGTTTCTAACGAGTCCCGACTGCAGCTGTAGGTTTCTAACGAGTCTCGACTGAAGCAGTACGTTTGTAACGAGTCCGACTGCAGCAGTAGATTTCTAACGAGTCCCGACTGAAGCAGTACGTTTCTAATGAGTCCCGACTGCAGCAGTATGTTTCTAACGAGTCTCGACTGAAGCAGTACGTTTCTAACGAGTCCAACTGCAGCAGTACGTTTCTAACGAGTCTCAACTGAAGCAGTACATTTCTAACGAGTTCGACTGCAGCGGTATGTTTCTAACAAGTCCCTGCGTTCCTAACGAGTCCAGACTGCAGCAGTACGTTTCTAACGAGTCCCGACTTCAGCAGTACGTTTCTAACAAGTCAGGATTGCAGCAGTACGTTTCTAACAAGTCCCGACTGAGGCAGTACGTTTCTAACAAGTCCCGACTGTGGCAGTACGTTTCTAACGAGTCCAGACTGAAGCAGTACGTTTCTAACGAGTCTCGACTTAAGCAGTACGTTTCTAACGAGCCCTGACTGCAGCGGTACGTTTCTAACGAGTCCCGACTGAAGCAGTACGTTTCTAACGTGTCCCAACGTTTCTAACGAGTCCCGACTGAAGCAGTACGTTTCTAACGAGCCCCTACTGCAGCAGTACGTTTCTAACGAGTCCCGACTGAAGAAGTACGTTTCTAACGTGTCCCGACTGAAGCAGTGTTTCTAACAAGTCTCAACTGAAGCAGACGAGTCCGACTGCAGCAGTACGTTTCTAACGAGTCCCGACTGCAGCAGTAGGTTTCTAATGAGTCTCGACTGAAGCAGTACGTTTCTAACGAGTCCGACTGTAGCAGTACGTTTCTAACGAGTCTCGACTGAAGCACTACGTTTCTAACGAGCCCCGACTGCAGCAGTACGTTTCTAACGAGTCCCGACTGCAGCAGCACGTTTCTAACGAGTCCCGACTGCTGCAGTACGTTTCTAACGAGTCCCGACTGCAGCAGTACGTTTCTAACGAGTCTTGACTGAAGCAGTACGTTTATAAGGAGTCCTGACAGTAGCAG
>NW_024649205.1:0-265 GCF_008729295.1 Plectropomus leopardus
TTATCTGCTTAAAGGTCCAGTGTGTATAATGCAGTGACATCTAGTGGTGAGGTTGCAGATGTGAAACTTTTCCTTTGTGCCACGCGTGTAGAAGAACTACACTGGCCGATGTGAAAATGTGAAAATGTGAAAATGTTGACATGCAAATGGACTCTTGTAGAGTCACCATTTCATTTGTTCTTTCATTACAAAAGCAAACTCAACAAATGAAATCATAGCAATCACTGCATCATCTGCAACCTAGTCAGCACACTGACTGTCTTTG
>NW_024649206.1:0-205 GCF_008729295.1 Plectropomus leopardus
ATTTCCAATCGCACGCCAAGCCCGCGAACCGTTTCCCGTATTCCGTCTAGGGCAGCAGAGCGCGGCTGTGGCCCTTTCAAACGGGTCGCAATGAATGTATCGCGTGTGCTTTCCTTTTGAACGACAGAATAACTGTCCTGGGAACGCTCTGCCACAGCACGGATGATTAGCTTTTGCGCTTTTGTGCAGTCACGGGCCCTCGGTT
>NW_024649207.1:0-429 GCF_008729295.1 Plectropomus leopardus
GAGAGATCACTTTTTTGACCTTTTTTCCCTGTGCTATAGCCTTGCTTTTTTTTGGCGAAATTTTACTTTGTTTTAAAACGCTCAAAATTTTGACTTTTTGGACGTTTTTTTCAACCGACTACACTATAAACTGCCTAAACATGCTGCTGTATGAGTTTTGTAACATTTGGAGAGATCACTTTTTTGACGTTTTTCCCTGTGCTATAGCCTTGCTTTATTTTGGCGAAATTTTACTTTGTTTCAAAAATCTGAAAAATATTACTTTTTGGACCGTTTTTTCAAATGACTATACTATGAACTGCCTAAACATGCTGCTGTGTCAGTTTCGTAACATTTGGAGAGATCACTTTTTTGACGTTTTTTCCCTGTGCTATAGCCTTGCTTCATTTTGGCAAAATTTTACTTTGTTTCAAAACGCTCAAAATATTG
>NW_024649208.1:0-254 GCF_008729295.1 Plectropomus leopardus
CTCGGGGCGTCGCGGTGGGTGGCCCCCACCCCTACTCCTAGCCTGGGCTTCCGCCCCGTTCGGACGCATCTGACCACGTCCGTCGCACCGGGGCTCTCCCGCAAACCGAAAACCTCTTAAAGCGCGCCGTGCGTCGCGCGCCTCCGGGTACCCAACTCGCCCCTCTCCGCCGGAGGGGGGCCGGGGGGTTCAATGTCTCCAGTAGCGTTCTGCCCCTCCCACCCCTCCCACCTCGTCTCCGGGGTGGTGGTGGT
>NW_024649209.1:0-413 GCF_008729295.1 Plectropomus leopardus
TCTATTCGAGCTTCTTAACGAGCACACCGTCGGTTCATTGGCACTGGCGTTTAAGCACAACTCGCGGCTTCAAGCGCCGAAGCCTCGGCGCGGTTGTAATCGCCGTGCCAATGAACCGACGGTGTGCTCGTTAAGAAGCTCGAATAGATTGCAAGCAAATGCACCATAAAATCCGAAGTCGACAAAATCTGAGGGGACAGTGGAGGTCCGTTGCGATTCGTTGGCCCTTACATTTCCAATCGCACGCCCAGCCCGCGAACCGTTTCCCGTATTCCGTCAAGGGCAGCAGAGCGCGGCTGTGGCCCTTTCAAACGGGTCGCAATGAATGTATCGCGTGTGCTTTCTTTTTGAACGACAGAATAACTGTCCTGGGAACGCTCTGCCACAGTACGGATGATTAGCTTTTGCGCTTT
>NW_024649210.1:0-747 GCF_008729295.1 Plectropomus leopardus
CCTTTAGATCAACCAAGTTAAAATCATAACAAACTAAAAAAAAAAAAAAACAAAGAGCAGAAAATACAGAATTAAAAGAAGTAGACAATTATTGCAAAAAAAAATATTTTATATAGAAAATGTTTCAACAAAGTTTCCTTTAGGACATACATGTTCATCAATTTTCACAAACATTAACATATTTGGAGATGCTTTTTTAAAAGTAAGAAAACGTCAAGTAAGAGGTTTACACTTCTGCACTCAAACAAGTGAACTCCAGCTGCACCATTTGTAATAAGTCATTTTAAAATACAGTTATGTTTCCCTTTTTTCCTTCCTCTGGTAACTCTACCCAAACTCCACTTCTTTCTTTCTCCGTCCTCTGGCGACCTGAATCTCGATGGGCTCCAGCAGCCGCTCGGTGTTCAGCAGCTGTTTGTCGTTCTCTTTCTTTATCTCGTCCAGTTTCCACTGCGCTCGAAGCAAGTTCTCTTTTTCCGTCAGTAACTCCTGAGGTTTGTCAAACTTCACCTCTCGCTGCGTTATTTCGTCCTCCACCGCCTGAAGCTCCTGCTTGTTCGCTGCCCTTTGCGCCTCCACCTCCTCCAGGTGCACTGTGAGTCGACGCCTCTGGTTCTCCAGTTCGGTCTTCACCTCCATCAGCGTGGTGACCACATCCTCCCGGTCCTCGTCTTTCCTCCGTGACTCCTCTTGAAGCTGTGAGTTTTTCTCCTGCAGCTCTGCTGTCTCACCTTTTTTTATAATATG
>NW_024649211.1:0-575 GCF_008729295.1 Plectropomus leopardus
ATTTTCAAGAGTGTCCTGGCCAAGACAAGCAGCAACAAAAATTACAGACAACGTGGGACAAAATTACAAACTCAAAATATACAACTCCAAAACAACAATATAAAACACAAAAAGAACACAAATTTAAGTTACCACAAGGAAGAACTAAAAGTATGTTAATATATGCTACAAGTAAACCACAAGACATAAAACAAAACAAGACAATTAAAAGACCAGCTAAGATACAGCCTGACATTGGTATGCAGAAGACGACACACAAAAGTCCTGCACCATTGCTTTGTAAACGGCCTCGAGGAACCAACAAGTGCAGCTTTAAGTCTTTCTGAAGAAGATTCCACATATATGGAGCTGCAAACATAAAGGCTCTTTTGCCAAACTAGAACCCTAGATATAGACAATAAGAACAAGTTCTGTGAACAGAGAGCATAGCCATTTTCAATTTTTTGCTTAATGTAGACACAAAAAATACTGGAAGTAGGCCAAGAAATAAATAAGAGAATGCCGATGAAACAGTCTACGTAGTTCTCAAGACAACCACAGTATGACTATGTTACTCTGTAATATCAAAGTCTTTT
>NW_024649212.1:0-223 GCF_008729295.1 Plectropomus leopardus
CTTCTCTCAGTGAGCAAAGCGTGGACTGAGAGTGGCGCTGCATGGACGTGATAGACACCACGACTTCTTAAAGGGACAGTACAGGTATTAACACTACAGCTTAAATGGGCTGCAAAGCAGAACTTAATGTACACAGAACAGATGTCCTTTACTGTTAATCAGGATTTGGTGAAGTTTAAACATATGAACCATACCTTCTCTCAGTGAGCAAAGCGTGGACTGA
>NW_024649213.1:0-638 GCF_008729295.1 Plectropomus leopardus
TGAACAAGAAGAGGTCAGCCTTGCTCTCAGAAAATGTGGACAAGTTGATTTGCCTCAGCAACTGGCTGAAGGATATATAGATAAGAGGACCACATGTATGTGTAGGCCATGTTGTGTTAGCCATGTTCTTTTGGTCTGATAAAAAAGAAAACTGTATTGTCTGTTACAGAAAGAATGTTTGTCTTAATCTTATTTACATTGATGCTCTGCGTCAAAAATTAATGGAGCTCTTATTTGTCTTTGCCTGAGAGCATATAGTTTCTGTTAAGCTGATTGATGAATCTAAAGTGTGTTCTGTGAACTGAAAAATGTATATGGATGAACCATAGTGCCTAGTGTAGGCTAGATTCAGATGATTAAAAACTACATTAAGTGACTGTTCAGTTGAGTATTGTTTCAAACCCTTTCAAACTGTTGCAAACAGTTCAAGCTCTGTTCTGTTCCTCCTGTGGTTTTACTTATGTGTTAATAACAATAACACCATCCTACCACATTGGATTAGTTATAAATAAATAAACATATGTATGTTAAATGTATATATCTGCTTTCTGTCATTTATTTTTACATTCCCACAACAATATACAAAAAACATGGCATATTTTGGACATAGTTCGAATGGTGATTAATCATGATTAATT
>NW_024649214.1:0-426 GCF_008729295.1 Plectropomus leopardus
GGGCCCCTGGAGGTCAGTCCCTGGAAGTCAGAGGTAGCACCGGGGAATCTTCAGCCTTTCTCCCGGGAGCGAGTGCACTGTCTGGGGCTTGGGCGTGTGGGACTGGGCCCCTGGAGGTCAGTCCCTGGAAGTCAGAGGTAGCACCGGGGAATGTTCAGCCTTTCCCCCGGGAGCGAGTGCACTGTCTGGGGCTTGTGCGTGAGGGACTGGGCCCCTGGAGGTCGGTCCCTGGAAGTCAGAGGTAGCACCGGGGAGTCTTCAGCCTTGCCCCCGGGAGCGAGTGCACTGTCTGGGGCTTGCGCGTGAGGGACTGGGCCCCTGGAGGTCGGTCCCTGGAAGCCAGAGGTAGCACCGGGGAGTCTTCAGCCTTGCTCCCGGGAGCGAGTGCACTGTCTGGGGCTTGCGCGTGAGGGACTGGGCCCCTGG
>NW_024649215.1:0-1177 GCF_008729295.1 Plectropomus leopardus
GCCATAGCATAATATATTTGCAAATACAGCCCAAAACACCATAATAATTCATGAAAAAAAATGACCGAAAAGGCAAGGCTATAGTAAGGCAAAAATGTCAAAATATGACATGTCCCAAAAACAGCTGAAAACACATCAAAACAACATAAAAAAGTGTGCCAAGACATGCCATAGCATAATTTGTTGCAAAAACGGCCAAAAATTCATGATTTAGTGTCTTGAAAAAATGACCAAAAAAGCAAGGCTATAGTAAGGCAAAAATGTCAAAATATGACATGTCCCAAAAACATCTGAAAACACCTCAAAACAGCATAAAAAAAGTGTGCCAAGACATGCCATAGCATAATTTATTTCAAAAACGGCCAAAAACAACATAATAATGCATGTCAAAAAAATGACCGAAAAAGCAAGGCTATAGTAAGGCAAAAATGTCAAAATATGACATGTCACAAAAACAGCTGAAAACACCTCAAAACAACATAAAATCGCGTGCCGAGATATGCCATAGCATAGTTTATTGCAAAAACGGCCAAAAATCCAAGATATAGCATCTTGAATAAATGACCAAAAAAGCAAGGCTATAGTAAGGCAAAAATGTCAAAATATGACATGTCCCAAAAACATCTGAAAACACCTCAAAACAGCATAAAATAGCGTGCCAAGACATGCCATAGCATAATTTATTTCAAAAACGGCCAAAAACAACATAATAATGCATGTCAAAAAAATGACTGAAAAAGCAAGGCTATAGTAAGGCAAAAATGTCAAAATATGACATGTCCCAAAAACAGCTAAAAACACCTCAAAACAACATAAAATCGCGTGCCGAGATATGCCATAGCATAGTTTATTGCAAAAACGGCCAAAAATCCAAGATATAGCATCTTGAATAAATGACCAAAAAAGCAAGGCTATAGTAAGGCAAAAATGTCAAAATATGACATGTCACAAAAACAGCTGAAAACACCGCAAAACAGCATAAATTACCTTGCGGAGACATGCCATAGCATAGTTTATTGCAAAAACAGCCAAAAACAACATAATAATGCATGTTGAAAAAATGACCGAAAAAGCAAGGCTATAGTAAGGCAAAATTGTCAAAATATGACATGTCCCAAAAACAGCTGAAAACACCTCAAAACAACATAAAATCGCGTGTTGAGACATGCCATAGCAT
>NW_024649216.1:0-202 GCF_008729295.1 Plectropomus leopardus
GGAGTACAATAGACGGGCAGACTCGTTACAGCATCCCGGAGGAGCTGAAACAGGGCTCTGTGGTAGGAAATCTAGCCAAAGATCTGGGTTTGGGACTATCTGAGATTTTTGACCGTAAACTGCGTGTCGCCTCTGAGGCTGGTGAGCAGTATTTTACTGTGGATGCGGGGAAGGGCGAGCTGGTGGTGAATGACAGAATAGA
>NW_024649217.1:0-401 GCF_008729295.1 Plectropomus leopardus
CTGTATGAGTCTGAGGACTCCAAAAAGATCCGGTACATTATTGCAACGTTTGAATTCTATTTTTTCATTTATTTGCTCAACTGACTATTGATGACAATAATCATGTGACCAATTGTCTGATTTGTATAGATTTGTCAACTACCTCCGGAGGACGGCGCCAGCTCCTGGCTCGCAGATGGAGAACGCCGTCCGCTATGTCCGGCAGAGAGACAGACAGAGAGCGAGGGCTGCTGCTGCCACCAGCAAGGCTGCGGCCACCGCCACCGCCACCGCCAGCAGCAGCAGCAGCAGCAGCAGCAGCAGCAGCAGCTCAGCCTCTGTCTCCGCCGCAAGCCAGAGAGCCAGGAGTGCACGACAGTATGTATTATTTTACTATAAAGCTGTCTGAGCTTGATGTACCT
>NW_024649218.1:0-408 GCF_008729295.1 Plectropomus leopardus
TTGTCTAAAGACATGTCTCTCTCCTCACATCTCCTCCTCAGCTCCTCTGCTCACATCTCCTGTGGGTGAGACTGAGATGCAAGAAAGAGACACAAGTGAGGGAAACGTGGATGCGAGATAAGGAAATGGGATGGATAGTTTGTCTTCCCATTTGTGTCAGGGTTCCTGTTATTCCTCATGTGTTTCCAAGTAAGTCTTTGTAGTTTTTGACCTGTTTTGAAATTTTTGACCGGGCCTTTTGCCTTGTGGACTTTGTACTTTTGCCTGTGTGGACAGATCTTCCATGTATCAACCCTTTGTCTGATTGAAAGAGCGTGCATTCTTGGGTCTTTCTTGTGTCCGTTACAGGCAGGAGCACTGCCACAGAAGCGAAGTAATGTACTGCTGTAGATGCAGGCAAAACACATT
>NW_024649219.1:0-609 GCF_008729295.1 Plectropomus leopardus
AAACCATATATTGTTTTTAATTATATATATCAATTACTTTTTATTTACCACTTTTCAGGTCATTTCATATTTTGATTCTGTTATTTTTATTTTTTTGCTAATTTCAGGTAATATTCTTCCAACTTTTGAATAATTTCCTGTGTTTTGGGTCATTTCTTGTTGCCTTCTTTCCATGTTTAAAAAAAAAATCAAGCCAATTTCCACAGGTTTCAAAAGGGTTAGCAATGGTGGAAATGAATTAATTACATTTACTTAAGTATTTTTATCTTGGCTTTTGTTTTATTTTCTTAGCCACTGTTTTTATTTTTATTTTTATTTTTCTTAGTCATGGTTTTTATCTCTTAGCCACTGTTCTTATTCTTAGCCATTGTTTTAAATTCTTAGCCATTGTTTTTAATTCTTAGTCATCGTTTTTATCCGTTATTGCCTTATGGTTTTATCTGTTGTGTGTTTCTGTAAAGCACTTTGAGTTGAAAGCGCTATACAAATAAAGTTATTATTATTATTATTATTATTGTACATAAGTACTATTTTAAGGGTCTTTTACTTAAGTATTTCCATGTCATACTTCTACTCCTCTTCATTTCAGAGGCAAATACTATACTTTTA
>NW_024649220.1:0-219 GCF_008729295.1 Plectropomus leopardus
CGAAGAAAAATCCGGCTCCGGCAGGAGATGAGGAGGGGCGGATTATGCCGCTAGCCAAAGAGTCATTTATGTAGGTCTCCATGGCCTCCCTCTCAGGTGCAGGGAGGGAGTAGAGGCGGCCCTTAGGAGGTGCTGACCCGGGAAGGAGATCAATGGCACAGTCATAGGGCCAGTGAGGAGGCAGAGAAGTGGCCCTTGACTTATTGAACACCTCCCTGA
>NW_024649221.1:0-249 GCF_008729295.1 Plectropomus leopardus
TCGGGCTAATCTCTGCCTTTACTGTGGTCAGGCCGGCCATTTCATCTCCGGCTGTCCGGTAAAAGGGCAGGCTCAGCGGTAGAAGGACCATGACGATGAACAGGAACCCGCGGAGCGCCTCCCTCTAGTCGCTGCTCCCTCCTCCTTGCCTGAATTCGCCTGTCCAGCCTGGTTGTCAGTTCAATGAGGGCATCCAGGGAGTGGGGAAGATCAAACGAAATCAGCTCATCCTTTATGTAAGGAGCTAAC
>NW_024649222.1:0-210 GCF_008729295.1 Plectropomus leopardus
GGGGATGAGTGGAAAACGGCCTTCAACACCCCTACTGGACATTATGAGTATCTAGTGATGCCGTTCGGTCTCACTAATGCCCCGGCCGTTTTTCAGGCCCTCGTCAACGACGTCCTCAGAGACTACCTGAATAAGTTTGTGTTCGTGTATTTGGACGACATCTTGATTTTCTCTCGGTCCAGACAGGAACACATCCATCACGTCCAGTCG
>NW_024649223.1:0-351 GCF_008729295.1 Plectropomus leopardus
CTGGGGCACCTAATGGCCAGAGCCAGCCCTGAACATTTACACAGTGGCGGTTCTAGCACATTAAGTGCCCTTAACAAGCCCCCAGAACCCCCACCCACCCAAAAAGTAACTTGTTGCAACTCTACAGTCAAAATACAGCACTTTTTTTCTTAATCAAAATAAACAACATAGCTAACAATTACAAAAAAAGTAATTAGTAATTATTAATTTTCCTTTTGGTACTAGTAACATGTTGAAGATGTGTTATGAATATCAAATAGGCCTACATAAATAATCAATTAAAAAAATCGAAATTTTTTTTTTCCTTAATATTATAACTCTTAAATAATCAGATGTAGGGAGTAAAGAAAG
>NW_024649224.1:0-235 GCF_008729295.1 Plectropomus leopardus
CCGGCTGTCCGGTAAAAGGGCAGGCTCAGCGGTAGAAGGGGGCATCCTGCTGAGCCGTTCACAGAACTCTGCTCCTAGTCTTCGTCCCCTATTCCACGTCCAGTTCCTGCTGATAGAGGGTTCTCACACCCTCTCCACGTTCATTGACTCTGGGGCCGATGTAAACCTGATCGATGAGGACCTCGCGATGCAGTTGGATATTGAGCTGGTTCTTCTTCCACGCCCGTTACCAGCC
>NW_024649225.1:0-363 GCF_008729295.1 Plectropomus leopardus
GGGATTTTATGAGAACTAAGCCACATCGGTTTTGGTGAGTCTTATGTTTATTTTCATGCATTTTCACCGTGTTGTACTTTTTTTTTTCTGGCGGAGAGCTAACGCTAAAAACGTAGCTGTTTACAAAGAAATGCTCCGTCATAAACTGTTTACCAGTTAATATTTTGGGTTTATGAAGACTGTGAATGTTATAAAAGTGTGTGTAAGCTGTGTAAATGAGAGATTTGTGCAGTAATTAGTGCGGGAGACGGAGCCGTAAGATAAAAGAGAACGCTCCGCTGCCATTTTGAGTTGGGAAAAAAAACACTGTAGCAGTAGAGACTGAAGAATTTATTTGTGTGATTTGAGGATTTAAAAAGAGTT
>NW_024649226.1:0-2583 GCF_008729295.1 Plectropomus leopardus
TTTTTGCAAGTTTTATTGCTATGGTGTGTCTTGCCATGTTATTTTATGCTTTTTTGATGTGTTTTCAGCTTTTTTTAAGATATGTCAAATTTTGACATTTTTCCACACTATAGCCTTGCTGTTTTTGTCATTTTTTCCATCTGCTATATTATGGTGTTTTCGACCATTGTTGCAAGTTTTATTGCGATGGCGTGTCTCAGCACGTTATTTTATGCTGTTTTGATGTGTTTTCAGCTGTTTTTAAGACATGTCAAATTTTGACATTTTTCCACACTATAGCCTTGCTTTTTTTGTCGTTTTTTCCATCTGCTATATTATGGTGTTTTTGGCCATTTTTGCAAGTTTTATTGCGATGGCGTGTCTCAGCACGCTATTTTATACTG
Source organism: Plectropomus leopardus (assembly GCF_008729295.1). NCBI lineage: Eukaryota > Metazoa > Chordata > Actinopteri > Perciformes > Serranidae > Plectropomus > Plectropomus leopardus. The sequence goes on from NW_024649226.1 coordinate 384, forward strand.
TTTTGATGTGTTTTCAGCTGTTTTTAAGACATGTCAAATTTTGACATTTTTTCCAAACTATAGCCTTGCTGTTTTTGTCATTTTTTTCCATATGCTATGTTATGGTGTTTTTGACCATTTCTGAACATTTTAAAGGTATGGCGTGTCTCAGCAGGCTATTTGCGCTATCTTTATCCTGTTTTGATGTGTTTTCAGCTGTTTTTCGAGACGTGTCAAATTTTGACATTTTTTCCATACTGTTTTGCTGTTTTTGTCGTTTTTTCCTATATGCTATATTATGGTGTTTTTGATCATTTTTGCATGTTTTAAAGCCATGGCGTGTCTAACCACGTCATTTTATGCTGTTTTGATGTGTTTTCAGCTGGTTTTAGGACATGTCAAATTTTGACATTTTTGCCATACTATAGCCTTGCTTTTTTTCTTGTTTTTTCCATATGCTATATTATGGTGTTTTTTTACCATTTCTGGACATTTTAAAGGTATGGCGTGTCTCAGCAGGTTGTTTTATGCTGTTTTGATGTGTTTTCAGCTGTTCTCGGGACATGTCAGATTCTAACATTATTTCCATACTATAACCTTGCTGTTTTCGTCGTTTTTTCCATCTGCTATATTATGGTGTTTTTGACCATTTTTGCAAGTTGTCTTGCTATGGCATGTCTCAGCAGTCTCATCTTATCCTGTTTTTGATGTGTTTTCAGCTGTTTTTCGAGTCGTGTCAAATTTTGACATTTTTTCCATACTATAGCCTTGCTGTTGTTGTCGTTTTTCCATATGCTATATTATGGTGTTTTTTTGATCATTTTTGTACGTTTTAAAGCTATGGTGTGTCTAAGCACGTTATGTTATGCTGTTTTGAGTGTTTTTCAGCTGTTTTTAAGACATGTCAAATTTTGACATTTTTCCATACTATAGCCTTGCTTTTGTTGTTGTTTTTTTCCATATGCTATAATATGGTGTTTTTTTTGACCATTTCTGAACATTTTAAAGGATGGCGTGTCTCAGCAGCTATTTTATACTGTTTTGATGTGTTTTCAGCTGTTTTTTAGAGACATGTCAAATTCTGACATTTTTCCATACTATAGCCTTGCTTTTTTTCTTGTTTTTTCCATATGCTATATTATGGTGTTTTTGACCATTTCTGGACATTTTAAAGGTATGGCGTGTCTCAGCAGGCTGTTTTATGCTGTTTTGAGGTGTTTTCAGCTGTTCTCGGGACATGTCAAATTCGAACATTATTTCCATACTCTAACCTTGCTGTTTTCGTCGTTTTGTCCATCATGCTATATTATGGTGTTTTTGACCATTTTTTGCAAGTTGTCTTCCTATGGCATGTCTCAGCACGCTATCTTATCCTGTTTTGATGTGTTTTCAGCTGTTTTCGAGACATGTCAAATTTTGACATTTTTTCCATACTATAGCCTTGCTGTTGTTGTCCTTTTTTCCATATGCTATATTATGGTGTTTTTGATCATTTTTGCACGTTTTAAAGCTACGGTGTGTCTCAGCACGTTATGTTATGCTGTTTTGATGTGTTTTCAGCTGTTTTTGGGACATGTCAAATTCTGACATTTTTGCTGTTTTGGTCGTTTTTTCCATCTGCTATATTATGGTGTTTTTGACCATTTTTGCAAGTTTTATTGGTATGGTGTGTCTAAGCACGTTATTTTATGCTGTTTTGATGTGTTTTCAGCTGTTTTTAAGACATGTCAAATTTTGACATCTTTCCATACTATAGCCTTGCTTTTTTTGTTGTTTTTTCAACAGGCTATTTAATGGTGTTTTTGGCCATTTTTGCAAGTTTTATTGCGATGGCGTGTCTCAGCACGCTATTTTATCCTGTTTTGATGTGTTTTCAGCTGTTTTGAAGACATGTCAGATTTTGACATTTTTAATACTATACTATAACTTTTGATCATTTTTGCACGTGTTAAAGGTATGTCTAAGTATGTCATTTTCAGCTGTTTTGATGTGTTTTCACCTGTTTTAGGGACATGTGAAATTCTAACATTATTTCCATACTATAACCTTGCTGTTTTCGTCGTTTTGTCCATCTGCTATATTATGGTGTTTTTGACCATTTTTGCAAGTTTTATTGCTATGGTGTGTCTAAGCACGTTATTTTATGCTGTTTTGATGTGTTTTCAGCTCTTTTTAAGACATGTCAGATTTTGACATTTTTCCAAACTATAGCCTTGCTGTT
>NW_024649227.1:0-1370 GCF_008729295.1 Plectropomus leopardus
ACAGACAGACAGACAGACAGACAGACAGACAGACAGACTCACCAGGCATCTCAGGAAGTGCCCATCCCTCGACCTTCTTACTGGGAACGCTGATAACTTTCTCTGCAGCCCAGTCACCTCTCTGAGGACACGAAGGGGTTAATTAAGAACAGATGTCAAATACAAAAACGACTTTTTAACCATCTTCTGTCAGGTGAGCCGTTTGTGCTCACAAATTATTTAATATATCTAATATTTAGCTGAGTTCACCCGCTCGCCTGCCTGCTGAGGACGGTTCAAAGTTCAGCTAATTTGGTTTTATGGCTCTTTATCGCACCGATGCTCACTGACTGCAACAGAAAACCCACACAGTCCAGGACCGGAATGAGAGGCCACTCCAGGTCATTAATAGATATTTGGTTTTTAATTTGGGGATTTTTTTTTTCAGAGGACGAACGTCACTTCAGTGTTTGTGAGAAAAAATAAATAATAAATCAAATAAAATGGAGAAAATATTATTCAAAAATAGCAAAAATGATCTGCCAACAGAACAGGAAAATTTCTCTCCAGATTTTCTGTAAGAGGTAAAAATATCTTGTCTCAGACCAGACAACATCTGTCTAGAAACCAGATTTATTTTCTCAATATAAAGAAACACTGAATAAATGCTGGGGACGCTGTTTGGGAACAAGGCCGTGTGTTTGGGAACAAGGCCGTGTGTTTGGGAACAAGGCCGTGTGTTTGGGCATCGGATCTTAAAACTGGCACAGCTGCACCTCAGAGGGAAAAATGCTGCTAAAAGGACAAAACAGCTTAGTCATAAAATCGCCCCACCCAAAAAACAAGCATGCCTCGATCTAAGATGCTTCATCTTACTCAGACTTCAGTTTTTGTGGTGTGGAGACTCTCTGGGTTCTCGAGACCTGGATTAAGAACTCTAGAACGTGGTGGTACTGACTGGAGTTTTGTAGAATCTGAAGACCGTTCCCCGCAGAGCACATCCCACGTAGCCCTCCGTGGCATCGGGGTCATGGAGGAATCGGATCTCCAGGGGAATAGCACCCTCCTCTCCCAGATCCAGCGTCTGCAGCTTCCTGTGGGTCGTCCAGTCCCAGACATGGAGCGAGCTGCCGTAGAGTCCTGGGACGCCAACAACAATTAACTCACACGGGTTTCTCCAAAGGTACCCTGGTGTCTCACTGGAACTGAGACGCAGAACCAGATTTACAGACTCCAACTGGTCTAAACAGGTCTAACTGGGACCTAAAACCTAATTATACTAAACTAGTAATCTCCTCTTTATGAGTCCTGTGTTTTTACTATAATTATGTTGTTTGTAGTATATTTATGTTGTTTTCAGTATATTTATGTTTGTTTTTAGTATATTTATG
>NW_024649228.1:0-253 GCF_008729295.1 Plectropomus leopardus
CTTCTGTTACTGAGACATTAGAGCGAGTTCACCAGCACAGAAAACAGTTTACACTGAACTGAGGAAAACACAAAAGTTATCTGAGCATGATAGTACATGTAATATTGATATTTATTGATTGATTGATCGATTGATTAGTTAATTTAAGTGTCGCGACCTAATTGTGCAGATAACAATACAAAACAAAAAAAATACAAAGATGGTCACGTAGCCCTTTCTAATCCGTCCACAGAACAAAATATATATTATACAA
>NW_024649229.1:0-424 GCF_008729295.1 Plectropomus leopardus
GAAGTACTTATATTAAAAGCATAAACAAAAAACATTTTAATTTATTGGTTGGCTTTGCACCTTAAATTTTTGGCTTTTTAAATGGGACTTTTTCTGTAATCTACTAATTTCTTCCTAAAAACATGACAGATTTATATTTTGTTATTTTGTTATACTCGTTTGTAAATTAGAAAAAAATACAAATACAAATAAATAAGAAGACAATTTTTCTTATTCTTTCTTTTTTTTTTGCTAATTTTCAGGTGAGTTTCTTGTACATTTTACTTATTTTCGAGTCATTTCTTCTAAACTTGGTTGCCTTCCTCCGATGTTTGTGAATTTGCTGTTTTATCCTTTTTATACGTTCATCATTAACAAAAACATGTTAGCCTCCAGCCGTGTCTTTGACCTCTTGCCAACCGTGTTGTAACTTTTTCCAGAGATG
>NW_024649230.1:0-240 GCF_008729295.1 Plectropomus leopardus
CTACACGCGTGGCACAAAGGAAAAGTTTCACATCTGCAACCTCACCACTAGATGTCACTGCATTATACACACTGGACCTTTAAGCAGATAAAACACTTATCACTCACATTTGAAAAGATAATTTTGGAGTTAAATAAATCCTTTTATATTTAATGAAATGTTTAAAAAAAATCCCCTTTGAATATGAATGTACAAAAACATGGTTTCAAATGCAAGTTTGAACTTATTGTCAATAGAATA
>NW_024649231.1:0-244 GCF_008729295.1 Plectropomus leopardus
GCTGTTTGAGTACCTGATGTTACAAATATTTAAACCTACTCCTGAACCAGAATCTGTCTTTTTACTTTTGTACTTGCTCTTTAAAAAATGTAAATTACCTTAACCATGACCATATTTGTACATTAAATGTACATTACATGTACTTAACTGTGATGTTTGAATAAGAAAAGGAGGATTTGTCAAAACATTAGCCTTACATCTGGTTAAAAATATAAATTGAAAATGTGTTAAAAGCTTTAAATTT
>NW_024649232.1:0-436 GCF_008729295.1 Plectropomus leopardus
GCATGGGCCTTTCCTTGGCTGTTGACAACCTCCCAGGGTTTCAATACCTTGGGGGCATCTGTGCCAATCAACAAGTCAACATTGGCATCTATGCAGAGCATCCAGACATCAGAGAGGTATGGGCACTTTTCCAGCTCTTGATGTTCAATAAATATGACAAGATCTTTGAAACAAGCTCTGCCATAGTACTGCTCCAAAACCTCATGTGCTGTTCTCCATTTTTCTCTGAGTTTGAATAGCAGCTTTGTCATGATTGCTCTCATATTGGTTGGCATGTCTAGTTCTTGTGAATACTGATGCTCCTCCATGCAATGCAACAACAATGCAAAAAATAGAGAAAAGGCCTGCAGTGCCTTTACGTCCTCTGACTTTACAGCAGGCCAGGCCAGGGCCTTCTCTATGTAAACTTCAGCAATCCTGTACTCATTTCCAAAGT
>NW_024649233.1:0-351 GCF_008729295.1 Plectropomus leopardus
CCCTCGGTGTGCATTGCTCCACCAGTGTTTTTTTTTTTTTTTTTTTTTTTTTTTTTATCCTCTATTTCCCGTGGACCCATCCCCCCATTCTTCCCCGGATTTCTGGGCGATGCGCATTTTTTTTTTTTTTTTTTTTTTTTCACTCACCACATATGCTGATGGGAGCATTTATAATCTGTATGTGCTGCAGCAGCGCTTATAGGAGCCCTATAGACATCTGGTCGCTGTTTATGCAGAAAACGAGGATGCAGACGGTAAAAGTTTATGTGCACAATGATCAGATAAGAGCAAACAGCCAGAATGACACTACTTAGCAAATATTTAAGTGTCCAGGTGTGTTGTCCTTTGTTG
>NW_024649234.1:0-270 GCF_008729295.1 Plectropomus leopardus
AATTTATTATTTTGCTGTCTTTTTTCTAAAAAAAAAAAAAAAAAAAAAATTTTCAGTAATTTTCTTTTAACTTTTTTCCCTCCTTCACTGCATTTCTTCTGTCGTTGCTCATTGCCTCCGTAAAAATAAATAAATAAAATCTGTAAATATCAAATACAGGTGTTTTAGAGAAGTTATGGTTTTTCTTTTCTTTTTTTCTTTTTTCCGAAAAATGTATGTAGCTTAGGCCTTAAATAGTAAATATTCATCATTTTTTATTTTTTTTAAAAA
>NW_024649235.1:0-397 GCF_008729295.1 Plectropomus leopardus
GTTTATGGTCTCACTGATGCCTCTCTGTGTTGCTACAACAGAGTAAAAGACACGATGCAGAAGTTGGGAGCCACTGTGTGAAAAGTTGATCCAGCAGTGTTCTACTGGCTGGATGAGTCCTGCAGTGTGATGGGGGTCCTTGCCTGTCACGTTGATGATTTCATTTGGGCTGGTACAAATAAAGTCTCCTCAACAGTCATCCCTCACTTGAAAGCTGTTTTTTCAAGTTGGACGTGAAGAAAACGACAGCTTCAGCTACATTGGAACGGAGATCCACTCTCGGGAGGATGAGATACAGGTGAAACAAAGTATGTACATAAGAAATCTGCAGCCTATCCCTGTAGACCCCACCAGAGAGTGGATCTCCGTTCCAATGTAGCTGAAGCTGTCGTTTTCT
>NW_024649236.1:0-834 GCF_008729295.1 Plectropomus leopardus
AAAGTTAGCGTCCTGCTCCGGCCGGTGCTCGTTTAATACTGAGCTGCGCATGCGCAGAGCAAGTATCTAGCGTCTCCCTAATGGAGCCACAGTGGCGTTACAGCGCCAGCTACCGACAAACTGCAGTATTGACGCGATGTCAAAACTGTATAAACCGCGTTAGATTAGTTCACATATTCAACAAAAAAATTAGGGGGGTGTCTGTTTCAATAAAAAAATATACACGTAGCATTTTCTACCTACTACAGCTGCATTAGAAATAAAGCTGCTAATGTTTTGATCCATCGCCATGGTTACTGGGATGTTATTGGCAGAGGAGAAGTCACATGACACCACTCAGTGGAAACACAGTCATCGTGACATTGTGTTTAATTGACATTTAGAAAATATCACCTTTGTTTTGGCAAAAATTGAAACCTGCCTTGTGTTGTGAAAATGTATGTTTCTATATTTCAGCACGAATCTACATTTTTGTCTGAATGCTGTAAATATTCTGCTTCGTGTGGAAACACCTCCTGTACGTGAGTCAGAGTGCGTCTGCAGGAGATCCTCCTGTTTCTGGACTCAGCGTGGCGTCACCTCCATTCATAACGAGTCACTCTTACTGTAAAGCACATGACCTCATGCTCACAGGAGGTCAAACATGTGTGTAAGCGCTGATGAGTATGCATGTTACCAAACACACAACCAAATACATCGTGCATTTAGGAACAAATATACAGAAACACTTCACAGTGACATCAGAATCTCCATTACATTAAAATTTCATGTATGTGTTTTATAAGTCTGTTTATAAATTATAGAGTAATAAAGTTTCTTATAACATCAGATTCA
>NW_024649237.1:0-352 GCF_008729295.1 Plectropomus leopardus
AACATATTGCAAGTGTGTTACAGGGATTGTGATGTATACAAATTATAATCCCAGTGCTCCTAATGCAAAAAAAGTAAACGTTTAATCTCTGTGCTGTGAGATGATGCTGTGTTGTAATGACATTTTTCCTACAAAAGTACCTGTGAAACGAATCATATTGCCAGATATTTGTCAATACACAGCCCTAATGGTAAGCCAGTTTATACTTTACTTTGCTGTGATGTTTTTCATGTTGATTTTTCATTATTTTGGCTGCCTAGTGACAACAGATTACATAGCCGTGGCAATTAACAACAGTGTGCTTACAACATGGTAAGCAGACTGATAGCACTGACAGTATGAATAAATATAT
>NW_024649238.1:0-4811 GCF_008729295.1 Plectropomus leopardus
GGTCTTTTTTTATTGTTTTTATTATTGTTTTTTCCTACTTTGTATTGCTACAGCCTACAGACAAACTTGACACCATTAAAAGTCCAGTAATGCTGCGACTCCATCAAAAATAGATAAGGTGCATATTTTTCTTAGCTTCCGAAATGTGTCTGCTGGAATTAAAAGGATTGTCTACAGTGGTTGTGATCAGTAACAAGTGATATAATGATCTCCACCTTGAATAAACATGTTTTTACCTGACAGAAGTAAAATGTTCATAGGGATGTTTCATAAAAAATTACAAATTAAGATCCCCAAAATAATCGTAATGCATCAATATCATGAACAAAACTGGTCCCAGTATTCCTCTGGGAGCTCACAGCTTTAAAAACTAAATTAGCTGTGGACTTTTGATCTCATGGATCTGCAGGAGTAAAGAGGGGTCTGAACTGGACAGTTCAGCTAATGTGAGGGAAGTTTTAGATTAATGAGGCTTCTGCCCTTTGAGGATATTGATCAAACCCAATCTGGTCAGGAATGATTTGCTCCCCTGCTGTAATATTAATAATGTATCAACATCATGAACAAAACTGGTCCCAGTGTTCCCCTGGGAGCTCACAGCATTAAAAAAAAAACTCGAGCACACTCTAAATTAGCTGTTGAGTTTTGATCTCTGTATGGATCTGCTGGAGTGGCTGTTGAGTCTGAGTAAAGAGCGATCTGAATTGGACAGTTCTGCTAATGCAAGAGAAGTTTTAGATTAGGCTTCTACCCTTTTTAAGGATATTGATCAAAATTGATCTGGCTGGGAACAATTTCCCATGTCCCCCTGCTGTGATATTAATGATGTATCAACTTCATGAACAAAACTGGAAGCAGTGTCACTCGGGGCAACTACAGGATAAAAAACTCAAAGCTCCAAGAAAAGTGTGACACGTTTAAAATTAGCTGTTTGAGTTTTGATCTGTATGGACGGCTGTTGAATTCGAGTAATGGGTGGTCTAAAATGGATGGTATCAGCAATGTGAGGGACGTTTTAGATTAATGACAGTTAACTTATTTTAAAGCAAACAAAAAACATGAATAATACTATATAATTTTAGAGATACTCTGATTTTTAGATATCAATTTAAATCCAAGAAAAGAAACAGCTCTTAACTTTTACTTTTATAAAAGCTATATTGATTTTATTGTAATTCAGGCATTATATTAGAAACTCAGCAGCTCATTTCTATGGCAGCAAACAGCATTAAAATCTCAGACAGAGCAACATTTAACAAGGTTGACAAGTGTCTTTGATTATAATTCAACTAATGGCAGTTTTTTAGACGGATCCTTCTTAAGATGTTATCGGATTTTTCATGATATTTGTGCAGAAATTTGTTCCCTCTTCTGTCTCGATTAACCCTTTAAAACCTGGACCAACATCAGTTTTTCTTGTGCTGCATTCAGATGTCTTTCACAAGTATTTTACCTTTGAACCCCGAGCAAATACATAGGCTTAATTCTCCTCAGAAACATGGGAAAAAAGGCAATGAGCAAATTGCAAGAAACTGGTAAAAATGTGACAAGAAAAGAGCGAGAAAAAGAATACTGATGGGCTACACTGATTATAATGTATGAAAATACAAACATATTACTCTTAGTCTATTATTAACCAGTGTGACCCGACAAAGTGGTCAATATTTCTCAATAAAAGAACATTAAGAGTCTATACATCAGTAGTAACAAATATTATAGATATGAGTTTTTGGCTTCATCCCCAGAAACCACACCAGCCTTAGTTTGAAGCTCCAGAGGCTGCTTCCTCCTGCTGCAGCAGCTCCATCACTGGCCCTCCTGCAGGCATCGTTAGCCAGACGATGATGGGAGCTACCAGGGCCATAATGGGAGGGTTGACTGACCCCTGACCCCCTATCGATCCGCTGGCTGTGTCCAGCTGGGCCTCCCCAAACCCAGTCAGCTGGAGAGGTGTTTAAAAGCTAACACCGCAGCTCCCATCCACTCCACTACACGCTCATTAATTACATCATTTACCTGTGACAGTGACAAACCTGCCCAGCCACGCCGCAGTTTATTAGGGTCACTGTATAAAGCCCAGGCCAAACCAGGATCAAAAGTGTGTGTGTGTGTGTGTGTGTGTGTGTGTGTGTGCAGTGGGGAGTGAAAGATCCCATCTCATACAGTATGGGATTATGAGTATAGATGCATGCTGCAGAGGGGAGTGTGACTGCTTTGTCCTGGCCCGTCGAGCTCCTTAGTGGGGAAGTTTATTTTGATTTATTTGATATGTTGAGAGACAAAGATTGCCAATTTTCGTGTACAGACAGGAATATGAGTATAGATTCTAGAAACACAGTGGAGGAAAAAAATCACAACCCCCCCCCAAAGTAAAGTTTATCACTGCAGACCTTGTAAAACACCCCGCAAGCAGCGGTATTTGACATGTTTTTGGATGAAATATAAAATCTTGTGGATTTAAGACCACTTTGTTTTTTATGTTTCTGTTTTCACTTTCCATGCCAATTTGCTGACTCAGTTCTTGGCTGGTCTTTGTTGTCTTTGCTGCACACGAGCAGCTGGATGTTTGCGGCCCATGCATTCCTCAACTTTTGTTGCTGCCTTTGCATTGCCTCTTATTTCTGAAGGTGTCTACAGTTCTACATCAAACTAACTAAAAATCACCCCCGTTCCCCCGCCTTCAGCCCTGTATCGTTTCTCCTCTTTCACTACCCCCCTTCCCTTTTTACTATAGCCCTCAACACAATAAAAGACCGTTGGTTTTCTCTTGCCATACCTTTCCCACTACACACTGGTATTTCAATCTCGACTCAATCGAGAAGGCTGACCTGCAGATATAAAGAATTGGCTTTAAGGCTTTCGAAATGGAACTAAATCTGCTGCAGGTCACACTGGGGGAAAATAAGCGGCAAATGTAAGTAAGCATGAAATAGTTTTTCATAAATAATCCAAATGACAGCAGGCTTTCTAATGGTGCCAGGGGGCTGTAAAAGAATATGTTGCCAATTTCTCCCCTATTAAAGTGAAATAGAAAGCCAAATACATAACAGTGCTGACGGAAAAGTTGCATACCTGGGCCCGTTGGAGAAGAGATTGAGGACACAGTTGGGTGTTAGAGGTAGTTGTAGTTAGAGGTAAGGTGGTGGAGTGATTGTTCGCCTTACAGTGGAGGTCTTTCCACTGCAGGAAAAAGAATGCCCCTCCTTCACATCAAATCAATTGGTCAATAACTGCCCCCTTTTCCTGCGTGTGCACAGGTAGGCAGCTCTCATCTGTCCCTGTTCAATGTTGATTTGATTTGCACTTATGTTTTTACAAATAAGCAGTGCTCCTTTTTGACTAATACAAGGACTTGTAACGGAATACATTGTCAGAGAAGGAAAAGGAGAAAAACAGAAATGATGAAGAAAGAGGTATTAATGGGAATGCCACTGACAGAAAAGATAAATCCCAGGATGTAATAGTGCTGCGTTGTTTTATAAAGTCTCATGGTAACCAGTGGAGGAAGTATTCAGATCCTTTACATAAATTGTTACTTTGCTGATATTGAACCAGCTTTGTATTGGAACAATGACGGTAGTATGTGTAAATGAACAGTGGTAAACTCCCCTCACTTTCACCAGCATCTAGATCTCCTTTTTTACCCGTTCAAATCCACCGAATGACACGCTACGTACTCGGTAGAGCTGATCAAACATACACCAACATTTTTTTTTTGACTGTGTTGGCTATTTTTCCCCTAAAATGTTTTCTTTTAATTGCACCGAGGGCGCCATACTGTTTCCTGTATTGTAGAAATAGTCACTGAAAATACTGAAATGACACGTAAAACTTAGCAGAGCGGATCACATATGAAACATGACTCTGTTGCTGCATTGCTTATGCTTCACCCACAGTGTTTCCAGAAACATATTTTAGCTAACCGTTAAACTGTAATACAAGATCTTTTGTCATCAGCTGGACGCCATATTGTTTTCTGATGGGAAACTCATTATGTCATCCACCAGTAAGAGCGTTAATTGGTCCAGTGCACAGCATTGCATTTTGGAAGTTGAGGATTTTCTACCTTTTGAGCAAATACAAATACCACAGCCCTTTTCCTCTGCTTTCTCTGGACATATAGCACCAGTTTCAAAAGTATTTGCATTTATTGCAGACAACACAGTTTTATGAAAAGACCATCTTTCCAACAGTGAAATTCTTCTTTAATTAAACGTATTAATACTACAATATAAAATGACTTAATTACAATTGAAAGCATTGATTTCAAATGTCACATAGTAAAAACAGAATTACTAGCAAGATGTGCTTAAAGTATAAAAAGTAAAGTTACTTCAATATATCATGTGAAGTGAATAGACACTGTTATATATCGTTATATATAAAATTACTATGTTTATCTTGGATTATGCTGTTGTAGTTGGTTGACATAGAACAAATTTATACTATTCTTTATACTGTTTATATATTTTATTCAATAGTTTCTTATATTAAAATCTTATAATGATAATATTATGCAAAATTGTAATCCATAAAGTAAGTCAAGCTGTTGAATAAATGTGATGGTGTAAAAGGAATACAATTTCCCTCTGAAATGGAGTTGAGAAGAAGTGTAGGTAATATGAAATGGAAATACAGTACCTCAAATTTGTAGTAAGTACAGTACTTGGGTAAATGTACATAGTTTCATTGTACATTATCTCTGCTTTTGGTATCTTTCTGTTTGATTTAAATGCTTTTTTTTAATTCCATCAAACAACAAACTTCCATATGCTGTTGTGATGGAGTTTATGAAAAGCTGTCACAACCTG
>NW_024649239.1:0-249 GCF_008729295.1 Plectropomus leopardus
GTGTTTGCTTTGCAAACATCAAGATAATGGACTATAGCAGATAATGTATTGATAAGGTAGACCTATAAATTCAATAAAGTTCTAAAGTTCCCATGGCACTGATTCATCTGCAATTGTGTTTTTATGTAATTTAATATACCGACTGTAGTCTAATGCAGGGATACCAAAGTTGCATTGTCAGGGGGCATATATTATTATAAAATACATTTCTGTATATTTGATCATTTTTAAAGGTAAACTGATTAAATA
>NW_024649240.1:0-462 GCF_008729295.1 Plectropomus leopardus
CTGATCAGAGCCAGAGGCGATAAAAACCCGTGTCTACTGCAGAGTCATTTCACACGGGTGTGAATGCAGATCATACACGTTTCCCTTGCATTAAAAAAACAGATGCTAGCGTGTGATAGCAGGTTTTTTGGGCAGTAGGAATGAGGTGTTATTGTTCCTGGCCCTCTCGTTGTCTTGTTCGAAGTTCCTCCACAGCATCGCCTTTGCTACCTTGTTGGCAAGGCGACTTGTATTTCTTGAATGGAAACATGTTCAATCTCCAACAAACAAACAAGTTTGCTTCATTCTTTTGAAAAAATTCGGAGACCTCTAATAAATTATTCTTATTCTTCGACCTAATTTCCGTGTCACTGAAACCCAAAAGTTTTCTCATGATTGTTGCCATTACAACGATTTCCGTTATTGCCTTTATTTCTGTTCTGGTCTCTCTTTAGGGGGCAGGAAGATAATGGGAGAAAAAAC
>NW_024649241.1:0-350 GCF_008729295.1 Plectropomus leopardus
CAGTACCTGAGCAGGTAGAATACACAGTACACAGTACACAGTACCTGAGCAGGTAGAGTACACAGTACACAGTACACAGTACCTGAGCAGGTAGAGTACAGTAACAGTACAGTATAAACATATACAAGAAAGAGCTGCTGTTACTTCAAAGGTTACTATGGTTACTCACCGTTGTCATGAAAATACTGCCGGACTACATCCACCATCCAATCAGCTTTCTGCTTCCCGTACACGCCCCCAAAGCCGTTATCTACGGCGATCTGAGGATGTAAACAAACAGGAGCGATTTTGTAAGCTTTGAGCTCCGCCCTCTTTTCAATTCAAAATATTACAATATTATATTATTATTA
>NW_024649242.1:0-372 GCF_008729295.1 Plectropomus leopardus
TAGCAAAGTCAGCCACGGTCCGATCGCCCTGTCGCTGGTTCAGGAGACCTCCAGTGGCATCGGGACCCAGGGAAACAGTCCCGAAAACCTTTCGTAGCTCCTCAGCGAAAGCTTGGGATGACGAACAGGCTGGGGTGCCCCTCTCCCACTCGGCCGTTCCCCACAGGCGTGCTCGGCCCGTGAGGTGGTTAATAGCAAACGCCACTCTGGCTCCCTCTGTGGCGAATGTGTGTGGCTGCAGAGCAAACAAGATGGAACAGTTCGTCAAGAACGGGTTGCACCCCTCTGGATCTCCGGCATACCGTTCTGGCGCGCCCACCCGGGTTTCTGGAGCGGAGCTGGGCGATGGAGTGGAACTGGGAGCCGGTTGAG
>NW_024649243.1:0-218 GCF_008729295.1 Plectropomus leopardus
TGTAGTTTTGTAACATAGGTTTTGTTATTGATCTGTAATGTTGAATTTATGTAGTCCATTTTTCACCTCCTGAACCCTTTTCATTTGGGCTGCAGTGATATAAATTTAAAAGGTTTGGTCATAAATCAGTTTGAACTTATATATGAAAATAAATAGTTTTCTAACCTATAGAACATTTAATGGGGGCAAACGTGTATGCATGCTTAACACAGCGCTGA
>NW_024649244.1:0-375 GCF_008729295.1 Plectropomus leopardus
GACAACCAGGCTGGACAGGCGAATTCAGGCAAGGAGGAGGGAGCAGCGACTAGAGGGAGGCGCTCCGCGGGTTCCTGTTCATCGTCATGGTCCTTCTGCAACCGCCAGCAGTTCCCCAAACTCAGCTCCTGGTGGTACGGAGCCCATGCAGGTGGGTCGCACCAGGTTATCTCCAGAGGAGCGAGAGAGACGACGTCGGGCTAATCTCTGCCTTTACTGTGGTCAGGCCGGCCATTTCATCTCCGGCTGTCCGGTAAAAGGACAGGCTCAGCGGTAGAAGGGGGCATCCTGCTGAGCCGTTCACAGAACTCTGCTCCTAGTCTGCGTCCCCTATTCCACGTCCAGTTCCTGCTGAAAGAGGGTTCTCACACCCTC
>NW_024649245.1:0-393 GCF_008729295.1 Plectropomus leopardus
TCCAGACCAGGAAGGGAATCTTGGTGCCCTCCAGCCAATGGCGCCAAGATTCCCTTCCTGGTCTGGACGGATCACAAAAACCTCGAGTACATCCGCTCCGCCAAAAAGACTGAACTCTCGCCAGGCCCGTTGGGCTCTGTTCTTTACCCGCTTCTCCTTCACCCGCTCCTATCGACCCAGTTCCCGCAATGTCAAGCCCGACGCTCTGTCCCGCCAGTTTCTGGAGGAGGAGGAGGCCACATCCCGTCCTGACAACATTCTCCCTGCTCCCCGTCTCCTGGCTGCCCTCACCTGGGACATTGAAGAACGCATCCTGTCAGCATTGGAGGAGCAGCCAGGTCCCAGTTCCTGCCCACAGAACCGCCTGTTCGTTCCCGATGAGTTCAGGTCGGA
>NW_024649246.1:0-415 GCF_008729295.1 Plectropomus leopardus
TATTCAGATCCGAATCTCAACTCTGCATTCGACGTGAAGAGTAAAAGTTAAAAAGACGATTACACTGAAAACATGTCGCGTACAAACCTTCATGTGCATCATGCCAACAAAATACTGCTGACATGATGTTGAAATGTCACATTATGAACTCAAATTACTCCTGTTGGCAGACAGCCGGGGCGTGCTACATGATTGTCAAGAGCCCGGCTGCGTCCCTTCCGCATTCATTTTCCTTGAGTGTTCATTCTCTGATTCCCATCAGTAACTTCAGCAGGTGTGCCTCCATCACCTGTTGAACTGAACGGAGAAATGCAGAATTTTACTGAACAGAGCTATGTTTCATATCAAAATGAATACTAATCACACTTTTGCAAACTGACAGTAAAGTGATTGTTTTTCTGAGCAGGCACACTGT
>NW_024649247.1:0-682 GCF_008729295.1 Plectropomus leopardus
AGTCTGCAGGTTTAATAAGTAAAAGAAATACTCACGATCTCTGGCTGTTAGCCTGGAGGGGATCATACGTTTGGTCATGTGTGTGAGTGTGTGTCTGCTGCTAATCTCACAAACTACTGGACCAATCAGTCTAATATCTGTATACTCGAGGACCTTTCATGATTGCGGTGATTCAGATTTTTTGAAGACCTGTTGTAATGAATGTTTTTAACAGTCATTAATTGCTTAGTACATTCAGATGCACAATTAAGACGAGCTACGATTATAGCCAGATTAGGCCACTTAATTGGAATACTGTCCTTGTCCCAGTACAAAAGCACCAGGGAGGAATCAATTTATTGACAGAAGTATGTCAGACGCTATATGCCTCCTTTCATTTAGTTGCTATTGGACTTTCCTCCAGTTGACCTATTACGTCACACAAGACAAGTTAGCAAGTGGCAAACAAGTTGCATGTCAAACTGTGACAACATGGATAACTTTTTGCACGTACTCTACGCTTTACTTGGTCTCTTCGTCTAATTTTGTCTCCATCGACCTTCCAGGTCTCCTTCCAGTTCAGGTCCAGTTGAGGCGTAATGTAAGAGTAGATCAAACCCCAACCGCATTATCTAGGTGTGTTAGTGCAACTTTTAGAAATGTGACAAAGTGCAATTACAGTAGGAGCAAAATGTTTACATTT
>NW_024649248.1:0-235 GCF_008729295.1 Plectropomus leopardus
CAAAAAGTTAGTTTGACCCTTTGAGCAATAAAAGAAGAAAACATTTTCAAGAAATTAGTAAAAAAAAAAAAAAAAAAAAAAAAAAAAAAAGAAAAAGAAAATTACCTGAACATTGTTTTTTTTACAGAGAAAGAAGTAAAAAAAAGAAAATTGCTTTGAAAAAATCTAACTCTGAAACATTATTTTAAATATGTAATTATGATAATTAAAAATATAGTTTTCCCTAGCTATTGTT
>NW_024649249.1:0-1422 GCF_008729295.1 Plectropomus leopardus
TTCTTTCAACTTGTTATACTATAGCACTTCTCTACGAGATATAATAAGAGGTTTTGAGCCACCTTTAGGAAATGTCAAAATTTGAGATTTTCTGCCTTACTATACTATGCGGTTTTTGGCCATTTTCTCTACATGCTAAATTATGACGTTTTGAGCCTTTTTTTGGCCGTTTCTTCAACATGCTATTCTATGGCGCGTCTCTAGGAGCTATAATAAGAGGTTTTCAGCCATTTTTGGGACATGTCAAAATTTGAGATTTTTTGCCTTACTATACTATGCGGTGTTTGGTGATTTTTTCAACTAGCTATATTATGACATTTTTTGGCCTTTTTTGGCCCGGTTTTCAATATGCTATACTATAGCGCATCTTTAGGAACTATAATAAGAGGTTTTCAGCCAACTTTGGGACATGTCAAAATTTGAGATTTTTTGCCTTACTATACTATGCAGTTTTTGGTGATTTTTTCAACATGCTATATTTTGACATTTTTGGCCTTTTTTGGCCCGGTTTTCAATATGCTATACTATACTGCATCTCTAGGAACTATAATAAGAGGTTTTTAGCCATTTTTGGGACATGTCAAAATTTGAGATTTTTTGCCTTACTATACTATGCGTTTTTTGACTATTTTCTCAACATGCTAAATTATGATGTTTGGGGCCTTATTTGGCCCTTCTTTCAACTTGTTATACTATAGCACTTCTCTACAAGATATAATGAGAGGTTTTGAGACATTTTTAGGACATGTCAAAATTTGACATTATTTGCCTTACTATACTATGCGGTTTTTGGCCATTTTCTCTACATGCGAAATTATGACGTTTTGAGCCTTTTTTTGGCCATTTCTTCAACATGCTATTCTATGGCGCGTCTCTAGGAGCTATAATAAGAGGTTTTCAGCCATTTTTGGGACATGTCAAAATTTGAGATTATTTGCCTTACTATACTATGCAGTTTTTGGTGATTTTTTCAACTAGCTATATTATTACATTTTTTGGCCTTTTTGGCCCGGTTTTCAATGTGCTATACTATAGCGCGTCTCTAGGAACTATAATAAGAGGTTTTCAGCCATTTTTGGGACATGTCAAAATTTGAGATTTTTTGCCTTACAATACTATGCGTTTTTTGACTATTTTCTCAACATGCTAAATTATGATGTTTGGGGCCTTTTTTGGCCCTTCTTTCAACTTGTTATACTATAGCACTTCTCTACGAGATATAATAAGAGGTTTTGAGACATTTTTAGGACATGTCAAAATTTGACATTATTTGCCTTACTATACTATGCGGTTTTTGGTGATTTTCTCTACATGCTAAATTATGACGTTTTGAGCCTTTTTTTGGCCGTTTCTTCAACATGCTATGCTATGGCGCGTCTCTAGGAGCTATAATAAGAGGTTTTCAGCCATTTTTAGGACATG
>NW_024649250.1:0-318 GCF_008729295.1 Plectropomus leopardus
ACCTGCATGTCTTTGAACTGTGGAAGGAAGCTGGAGATCCCGCAGAAAACGCGACTAACACAGCAACAACATGCAAACTCCACACAGAAGCGCCTCCACTCCTGATTCATACTTGGGGACCCTCTTGCTGCGAGGCAACAATGCTAACCACTGCACCACCAGGCCACTGTGAATACTTATCGTTACACTAAATTTAATGCAAGTAAGGAACTGATAAGATGAAAGTGCATTGAAAATTGTATCTTATATGATTTAATGTGACAAATAAAGTGACTGATTGATTGACTGATTACACTGTCATAATCAAAATGAATACTG
>NW_024649251.1:0-223 GCF_008729295.1 Plectropomus leopardus
CCTGGATGAGGAACAACCCAGGGAAAACACTCAGCATCTATGACATCTCTGGGATTGTAGCAACTGCTTATCCCCTGGCTGCAACCCCACTTAATATTCAGGCCGGCTTTCGGGCAACACGGATTCAGCCTTACAACAGGGATGTGTTCTTGGAGACAGAATTTGTGCCATCTTAGGTCTCAGATCGCCCCTACCAGGACCCAGCTCTACCAAGCCCAAGCAC
>NW_024649252.1:0-412 GCF_008729295.1 Plectropomus leopardus
ATCCTCCAAGGCAGTAACTTCATTCCATTTAATGAGCTGGTAGCACTGTATGGTATTAAGAACAAATTTCTGGAATATCTTCAACTTAAATCCATAATTCAGGCAAGGTTTAACCTTAGCCAATTGAACTTAGAGCTGCCACCAATAATAACAGATTTTCTAAAGCTCTCACCTCCAAAATTACTTTCCAAAATTAATTTATTATTATTTAAAACAGATCTAACAGTCTCTCTACCTCTCTCTCTCTACCAATCTCCAAATGGGAGAAAGATTTATCCATCAACACAGACCCAAATTTTTGGATGCAAATTTGTTCAAATACCTTCAAAATGACCCAAAGCGCCAACTTACAACTCATACAGTACAAGGTTCTTCACAGAACACACTACACAGGACAAAGGATGTTCAAGAT
>NW_024649253.1:0-580 GCF_008729295.1 Plectropomus leopardus
CACACAGATGATGACCATGACCACAGAGCAGCCAATGGGAACGCAGCCGATGGTGCGGGTGTGTCCTCACCACTTGACGCAGTCTGTGTGTCCCAGGTAATGTCTCTGCGTCCTCTCCTCGTAGTTAAACAGGACGACCACGGACGCCACGAAGTATACGATTTCCCCCGTTGGAAGGAGGTACACGTTCGCTCTGCAGTCTCTTCCGCGGTAACCATATCTACAGGATATCAAGGAAGCACCTGGACAACATCCAGAGGATCTACTGATGATCTACTGAGGATCTACTGAGGATCTACTGACAATCTTCTAACTGATGCTCAGTTCTGGCTGCTCTACTTTTCAGTCTTTAAATTGTGTGTGATGGTCTGTCAGCAGTCTTCTCTGTGTGATGGTCTATCAGCAGTCTTCTCTGTGTGATGGTCTATCAGCTGTGTTCTCTTGTTCTCTGTGTGATGGTCTGTCAGCAGTGTTGTCTGTGTGATGGTCTGTCAGCAGTGTTGTCTGTGTGATGGTCTGTCAGCAGTCTTCTTTGTGTGATGGTCTGTCAGCAGTCTTCTCTGTGTGATGGTCTGTCAGC
>NW_024649254.1:0-255 GCF_008729295.1 Plectropomus leopardus
CACTACATGGTATTTTTTAACAGTTTAACAATATACCATCAGTAGTGTATCAGTGTATCAGCGTACCATCAGTAGTTGCAATTTATTTATTAGTTATCAAGTAGTATTGACAAAAATGAAATTAACAGTCTGTTAACAGCCAGCTTAGGAAAGATGACACTGACATGTAAAATTACCAGCACATTTATGGAGCGAAATGCATCCCTATAGGAGGTTAAATATTCATTTGTTTGTGAAAAAATTGTTGTTCATCTC
>NW_024649255.1:0-238 GCF_008729295.1 Plectropomus leopardus
TGGTGATGATGATGGTGGTGATGACGATGATGGTGATGATGATGATGACGATGACGGTGATGATGATGATGGCGATGGTGGTGATGATGACGATGATGATCGTCATCATCACCATCACCATCGTCATCATCACCGTCATCGTCATCACCATCATCGTCACCATCGTCATCACCACCATATCATCATCACCATCATCGTCATCACCACCATCATCATCACCATCATCGTCATCACCACC
>NW_024649256.1:0-466 GCF_008729295.1 Plectropomus leopardus
ATGAGCAACAAATCATCAGTGTCTCTATTTGAGGTGATCTGAGGGTGAAAATATGGCTTCCAATTCATTCAGTTGCTTTTGTCACTCAAAACTGCCCCAACAAGTAGCACTTACTGATTTCTCATTCAAGTCAATGCTCGAGTTAGGGTAATACTAATGACTAACTTAAGATTTAACCATCTTTCAAATGGTAAAACATTCTAGAACAGTTTTCTTCTGGAAGAGAATTCTGAGGTCAGCAAAACTACCCCAACAAGTAGCACTTACTGCATTTAGAATTCAAGTCAGTGCATGTGTTTGGGTAATTTTGATGCCAACTTTTTTACATTCATCTTAGAAAGAGGTACAAAAATGGAGTAACACTATTTCTTCTGCACTTTTTCAGTGATACATCTATCGAAGAGAGTACAGACAAGACAACCTCAAATGGAGACACTGATGATTATTGTGTTCATAAGTGCTTCAC
>NW_024649257.1:0-266 GCF_008729295.1 Plectropomus leopardus
TGAGAAGTTGCACCCATGTGCCTTCTTCTCTCGGCGGCTGTCACCAGGGGAGAGGAACTACGACATTGGCAATCGGGAGTTACTGGCGGTAAAGTTGGCATTGGAGGAGTGGCGCCATTGGCTGGAGGGCACCAAGATTCCCTTCCTGGTCTGGACGGATCACAATAACCTCGAGTACATCCGCTCCGCCAAAAAGACTGAACTCTCGCCAGGCCCGTTGGGCTCTGTTCTTTACCCGCTTCTCCTTCACCCTCTCCTATCGACCC
>NW_024649258.1:0-266 GCF_008729295.1 Plectropomus leopardus
ATGTTTAACTCCTTTTTTTGAATAGCTTGTAGTCAATTGTGCAATTGACGACAAATGTGGAATTCTGCTTGTATTTCTACTCCTTACAGTTTAACATTATCTTACCCAACATCCACTTGTTTAACACAGGAAAGAGGAAAAAGCCATGTTTCAGTCAGATACAACATCTAGGATATGAGAAGTAAGCAACCCTGAAGCCCAATGTGTAATGTCCTCACTACCATAACGACCATCGTCAGCTAGAAGAAACCATCCCCCGCACTGCA
>NW_024649259.1:0-237 GCF_008729295.1 Plectropomus leopardus
CTACCCCCACATCCGAGGCGTCGACCTCCACCACGAACTGCCTGTCTGGGTCAGGAATGAGGAGTATGGGGGCAGAGCAGCAGCGTTCCTTGAGGTGTCGGAAGGCGGCGGCGGCGGCAGGAGACCAGCGGAACTGAACCTTGGATGAGGTGAGAGCCGTGAGGGGGGCTGCCACCGTGCTGTATCCACTAATAAACCGTCTGTAAAAGTTGGCAAACCCCAGGAAACGTTGCAACT
>NW_024649260.1:0-1384 GCF_008729295.1 Plectropomus leopardus
AGTTTGATCTCGTTAATAATGACTTTTTTCTCGTTAATAATGACTTTATTCTCGTTAATAATGAGTTTAATCTCGTAAATAATGACTTGTTTCTCATTGATAATGACTTTTTTTCTCGTTAATAATGAGTTTTTTCTCGTTAATAATGAGTTTTTTCTCGTTAATAATGAGTTTAATCTCGTAAATAATGACTTTTTTCTCGTTAATAATGAGTTTAATCTCGTAAATAATGACTTTTTTCTCATTAATAATGACTTTTTTCTCATTAATAATGACTTTTTTCTCATTAATAATGAGTTTTTTCTCGTAACTAATGACTTTAATCTCGTAAATAATTAATTTTTTTTTTCCTTAATGTGGCCCTAATCCTCCGTCGTAGGAAAGAGACCTCCTTAAATCACTGGATAAATTTTTTTGAGACATGTTGACTTTTCAGAACGCATTTTTTATAGCCATTCTTAAAAACATTAAGTCCTAAAGACGTAAAATATACGGAGCCCCTCTGGTGACATTAGATGAAAAAAAAATAATGCGTGGCCACGCGTTATTATCTCGTGGCCACGAGATAATAACGCGTGGCCACGAGATAGTTAATGTGTGGCCACGAGATAATAACGCATGGCTACCAGATAGTTATTGTAGTCATCCCATGCAGACTGTTGCTTTTATCATGGACAAGTTTGATTTAATTTCATTTTATTTTAATATAGGAATGAATTACAATGACATACTTAAGTCACTTGCGGCAAGGCATGGAGTAATTCTTAGCAAGAGATACTTAATTCGGCTGCTCAAAATCCCGCTACCGAAGGTGAATTATTTATTCATTTTCTCGTGGCCACGCATTAACTATCTCGTGGCCGTGCGTTATTATCTCGTGGCCACGCATTAACTATCTTGTGGCCACAAGTTATTATCTCGTGGCCACGCATTAACTATTTCGTGGCCACAAGTTATTATCTCGTGGCCACGAGATAGTAATACGTGGCCACGCATTATTATTTTTTCATCCAATGTCACCAGAGGGGCTCCGTAAAAATGCACTATTTTCCGACTCAAGATTTGGAATTCGGTGTTTATCCAGACATAAAATGAATGCGCATCGGACCCGCGGGACTCTACCGTGAGAACGCGCATGTAACTTTAAGAGTTTCTGACTCAACACAGGCTTCGTACCGGCTGTAGTAATGGATGTCTGTATCAGAGATCGTATACACTGTCTGCGGTCTGTATTCAAGCTACCAGTTATCAGTGAGCAGCGCGGAGCTCTAGTGACAGTTACTAAAAGGTACTGAGGTAGTATTTTTTAAAGTTGAGCTGTGTAATACAACACGGGGCAATATTACAAGGCACCACCTTTTATTACCTTTTTATGGGCACAACA
>NW_024649261.1:0-264 GCF_008729295.1 Plectropomus leopardus
CACCCATGTGCCTTTAAGGTTGCCTCTGAGAAATGAGTGACTTGGAGGGGGTGAGGGGTCAGCGTGTGCAGCTCTGTGCCAGGCCTTGATTCTCTGCAGTGTGGGGGTTGGTTTCTTTGTTGTTGACGATGGTCAATAGGCCATTCCACATTAAGCTGCAGAGATGCTAATTTATATTAGCTAGAATGTTACATCCAACTCTGACTGCCTGAGACATGGGTCTGTCCCCTGTCCTGGGTTAAGCAAGTGGCACACAGTGCTTAT
>NW_024649262.1:0-205 GCF_008729295.1 Plectropomus leopardus
CACTGCAGAGAATCAAGGCCTGGCACAGAGCTGCACACGCTGACCCCTCACCCTCTCCAAGTCACTCATTTCTCTGAGGCAACCTTAAAGGCACATGGGTGCTGGACACTCCACTCAGTCAATGTGGAGGATTGTTTAATGCTTACATCATAAACTACAAACCCTTTAAGGAATTTGAAATTCTTCATATAAACCAAAACTGTGT
>NW_024649263.1:0-292 GCF_008729295.1 Plectropomus leopardus
ACAATCCTCCACATTGACTGAGTGGAGTGTCCAGCACCCATGTGCCTCTAAGGTTGCCTCTGAGAAATGAGTGACTTGGAGAGGGTGAGGGGTCAGCGTGTGCAGCTCTGTGCCAGGCCTTGATTCTCTGCAGTGTGGGGGTTGGTTTCTTTGTTGTTGACGATGGTCAATAGGCCATTCCACATTAAGCTTCAGAGATGCTAATTTATATTAGCTAGAATGTTACATCCAACTCTGACTGCCTGAGACAGGGGACAGACCCATGTCTCAGGCAGTCAGAGTTGGATGTAAC
>NW_024649264.1:0-397 GCF_008729295.1 Plectropomus leopardus
ACATTGACTGAGTGGAGTGTCCAGCACCCATGTGCCTTTAAGGTTGCCTCTGAGAAATGAGTGACTTGGAGAGGGTGAGGGGTCAGCGTGTGCAGCTCTGTGCCAGGCCTTGATTCTCTGCAGTGTGGGGGTTGGTTTCTTTGTTGTTGACGATGGTCAATAGGCCATTCCACATTAAGCTACAGAGATGCTAATTTATATTAGCTAGAATGTTACATCCAACTCTGACTGCCTGAGACATGGGTCTGACCCCTGTCCTGGGTTAAGCAAGTGGCACACAGTGCTTATTTTAGCTGGTACAACAACTCTGGATTATTGGGAAGAACATCCTAAAAGTTTACAGATTGGGCATATAATTCTCCACTCAAATTCCCACTAGCTTGAATACTGATACAAA
>NW_024649265.1:0-388 GCF_008729295.1 Plectropomus leopardus
TATGGGGAACGGACCGATGAACTTTGGAGCCAGCTTCCGGGACTCCACCCTCAGCGGGAGGTCCTTTGTTGACAACCAGACCTTTTGGCCCACCTGGTAGGAGCGGCGAAGGTTGGCCGTGGAGGTGTACCGACCAACCGCCCGTAGAAGAGTCGCTCTGTCCCGGCACCAGGTCTGACGGCAGCGCCGAATGTAGGCCTCCACCGAAGGGTAGGCCGTCTCCTTCTCCTGAGCAGGAAACAGCGGAGGCTGGAAACCATATGCGCACTGGAACGGGGATAATCCAGTGGCGGAACAGATGAGGGTGTTATGAGCAAACTCCACCCATAATAGCTGAGATGACCAGCGTCCTGGTCATCTCAGCTATTATGGGTGGAGTTTGCTCATA
>NW_024649266.1:0-207 GCF_008729295.1 Plectropomus leopardus
CAATGGCTATTTCTTTTAAATAAATATCTATTGTTTAGTATTATTGCACAGGCTCCGTTAAAAGAATATTTCTTGGATTAAAATGTATCGAGGAACACCTTGTTATCCAGCCAAGCCATCATAAACCTTAAGTATTTACAGCAGTTTTGAAGTATTGTGTTCCTGTCTGTGTGTGTGTTTAGTGGATCATGTCAGACTGAGGTCAGG
>NW_024649267.1:0-286 GCF_008729295.1 Plectropomus leopardus
CCTGGCTCCTCGCCTGGCTCCTTGTCTGGCTCTTCGTCTGCCTCGTCCCGTGCCTCCAGTCCTCTGGGGGACACTGTAAGTAATGCAAGGACTCCACAGTCTGTCTACATCACACATTTGACACATTTTCCATATATGTGATGACTTTTCCAGAAATACAATAAAAATGTGATGTGGAGCAGTATTCTCACCGTTGTGTTTCTTTAAAACTTTGCATCAAACAGCGCTTCAGGTGCGTCCTTGAGCCAGTCCCCGGCAGACCCGACAGCCCACGGCTCATCTTGCG
>NW_024649268.1:0-228 GCF_008729295.1 Plectropomus leopardus
CCATCTGCACATTTTAGCAGACAACTGCTGCCAGACCTCCAACTACTGGCAGACAGCTGCAGCAGCGTCATTGTCAGTACCTGCTTTGCTTCCTTCAACTGCAGATTCTGGCAGACTGCTGCTGTGAAAGTTAAAACTACAGCCTCTGTCAGCAATCTGCAGCTTCCACCCTTTACCTGCACGTTTTTGCAAATAGCTGCTGCCAACTGCTAAATCTATAACCACGAC
>NW_024649269.1:0-344 GCF_008729295.1 Plectropomus leopardus
AACATGCCAAACTGTCAGTTAATGAATCTAATAACTTAACAATCTCAACAAATTAGTTTGGTTTTTTTTTTGACCAAACATGGGGAGGCAATGAGTAACTTAATAAGGCATGGCCCAAAAATCAGCAAGAAATTATTTTAAAAAATACTAGAAAATAACCTGAAAATAAAAAAAAAAGAAGGAGAAAACAAACAATAACATGACCCCAAAAAGAGCTGCAAATTGAAAAAAGTGTGTTGAGTAAGTAACATAGTAAGTATGTGTAATTAATTATACAATTTCTGAAAAACTTTAAATATATAATTAGAATACATTTCAATAGACTTTTCTGAAGATTTTTTCTA
>NW_024649270.1:0-228 GCF_008729295.1 Plectropomus leopardus
CCATCTGCACATTTTAGCAGACAACTGCTGCCAGACCTCCAACTACTGGCAGACAGCTGCAGCAGCGTCATTGTCAGTACCTGCTTTGCTTCCTTCAACTGCAGATTCTGGCAGACTGCTGCTGTGAAAGTTAAAACTACAGCCTCTGTCAGCAATCTGCAGCTTCCACCCTTTACCTGCGCGTTTTTGCAAATAGCTGCTGCCAACTGCTAAATCTATAACCACGAC
>NW_024649271.1:0-1430 GCF_008729295.1 Plectropomus leopardus
AGGCCAAAAAAGGCCAAAAATATCATAATTTAGCATGTTGAAAAAAATGCCAGAAAGCGCCATAGTATAGTATGTCGAAAACCGTCAAATTTTGACATGTCTGAAAATGGCTGAAAATGACATATGATAGCTTGCAGAGACGCGTCAAAGTGTACAAAGTGGAAAAAAGGCCAAAGAAGGTCAAAAACTTCATAATTTAGCATGTCAAAAAAATGGCCGAAAACCGCATAGTATAGTATGTCGAAAATCGTCAAATTTGGACATGTCAGTAAATGGCTGAAAATGACATATGATAGCTTGTAGGGACGCGTCATAGTGTACAATGTGCAAATAAAGGCTCAAAAAAGCCAAAAACTTCATAATTTATCATGTGAAAAAATGACCAAAAACGCCATCGTATAGTATGTCGAAAAACAGCGAATTTGGCATGTCACAAAAATGTCTGGAAACCACATATTTTAGCTTGTAGAGACGCGTCAAAGTATAGAAAGTAGAAACAAAGGCCAAAAAAGGCCAAAAATATCATAATTTAGCATGTTGAAAAAAATGCCAGAAAGTGCCATAGTATAGTATGTCGAAAATCGTCAAATTTTGACACGTCTGAAAATGGCTGAAAATGACATATGATAGCGTGTAGAGACGCGTCAAAGTGTACAAAGTGGAAAAAAAGGCCAAAGAAGGTCAAAAACGTCATAATTTAGCATGTCAAAAAAATGGCCGAAAACCGCATAGTATAGTATGTCGAAAATCGTCAAATTTGGACATGTCAGTAAATGGCTGAAATTGACATATGATAGCTTGCAGAGACGCGTCAAAGTGTACAAAGTGGAAAAAAGGCCAAAGAAGGTCAAAAACGTCATAATTTAGCATGTCAAAAAAAATGGCCAAAAACCGCATAGTATAGTGTGTCGAAAATCGTCAAATTTGGACATGTCAGTAAATGGCTCAAAATGACATATGATAGCTTGTAGTGACGCGTCATAGTGTACAATGTGCAAATAAAGGCTCAAAAAAGCCAAAAACATCATAATTTATCATGTCAAAAAAATGGCCAAAAACCGCATTGTATAGTATGTCGAAAATCGTCAAATTTGGACATGTCAGTAAATGGCTGAAATTGACATATGATAGCTTGTAGAGACGCGTCACAGTGTACAATGTGCAAATAAAGGCTCAAAAAACCCAAAAACATCATAATTTATCATGTGAAAAATGACCAAAAACGCCATAGTATAGTATGTCGAAAAACAGCGAATTTGGCATGTCACAAAAATGTCTGGAAACCACATATTTTAGCTTGTAGAGACGCGTCAATGTATAGAAAGTAGAAACAAAGGCCAAAAAAGGCCAAAAATATCATAATTTAGCATGTTGAAAAAAATGCCAGAAAGCGCCATAGTATAGTATGTCGAAAACCGTCAAATTTTGAC
>NW_024649272.1:0-231 GCF_008729295.1 Plectropomus leopardus
TAGTTGCTATGGTCAGTTCAGGCCAGGAGCTGGGAGCAGCTGTCTGAGCTAACTGACAAAAGTTGGTCATGACATTTTTATTTGGGTTTAAAGCCCTTTTCAGCTTACTCTTTTCCTGCCCTTTTCTTTTCTGGCCATCCCCCTTATGGGGGAAGTCTGTAACATTGAAATAGTTTGAAAGCGCAAAAAAAAAAAAAAAAAAGACTCAGGAGAGGGGGTTTCCAATATGAA
>NW_024649273.1:0-219 GCF_008729295.1 Plectropomus leopardus
AGTGCATAGTGATCCACCAGCTTCTAGCCAACCTGCTTGAGGTGGTAGAAATCTACACTGAAATGTGTGTTCCCAAAACTGATTTACCTGAAATGTATTCAAAACAGGAGTGTAACGTTACACAAAAGTCAATGTTAGGTCAAACCCTGGTTTAGGGGTCAAAGTTCAGTGTAAGTGACCTACAGTAGAAAAAAACAAAAACCAAAAACTAAACTTTCA
>NW_024649274.1:0-862 GCF_008729295.1 Plectropomus leopardus
TAATAATAATAACAATAATAAGACCTCTGTGACCTCTGTGTGACCTCTGTGACCTCTGTGTGACCTCTGTGTGACCTCTGACCTGCAGGATCGAGGAGGAGCTCGGAGACAAAGCCAAGTTCGCCGGCAAAGACTTCCGCCACCCGAAGATCAACTGAAGCTCCGTCCCCCCTTGCTGTCTGTCGCCGTGACAACTGACTGACAAGCGGTGACCTCCTGAGGCCCCTCCCCCCCACAGCAGGGGGGTGAGAGGTCAGAGGTCGCGGCGGGTTTCGGCCGCCTGCCTAGTTGTAATTCCACTGATGCTGTTTTCTATATAAAACACAATAAAACCAAAAGAACCCGAGTTCGGCGGCTGCGTCTTTCCTCACGCGATTAAAAAGAGAAGGAAAACTGGCCAAAGACATCAAACAAATCTTTAATAAAAAATAATAAAAACGGACCAATTTCTATCTTTAAAAATCAACAAAAACTTTTTTTAAAGACAACAAACTGTCCGAACCTTAAATTCTTCAGGAAGAAACAATGACCACAGAAAACGAACCGAAGAGGAGCACCGACGACCCTGGAAACGTCCTGGAAATGTTTGGGTAAAAGTGTGGCACCATTGCTGTGAACGCTTTGAGCGAATTTCATCAAATTTGGCACAAACGTCGACTTTGACACAAAGATGACGTGTTTATAATTTGGTGGTTAAAGACGAAGTCGTTGTAGTTTTGTGAACATTCGTCACTTTCGTTCAGCAGACGAGTGAAAATCACTGAGATAAAAACCTCAAACATCAATGAATGAATGAACACTGAAGCGTGAGAGCTTTTCTGCTGCTCCTGAACACAACACACACACACAACACACACGACAC
>NW_024649275.1:0-354 GCF_008729295.1 Plectropomus leopardus
CGATAAATGACGCGTAGCCTCGGACTTACAGTTAAAGCTCTCCTTAAATCTTCAAAATCTGTAATAACAGAGAGGATAAAACAGTGAGGAAACAGCACATCTCTGGACTCAGATCTCTTTTATGTACAAAAGAATACAAAAGAAACCTCTTCATTACATTATCACAGCTGTTCTAACGTTATTATCTGTATGAAATAAACATCTGGATGTGTCTGATTAAGCAGCTGTGTAACACTGCTGAAATACACACGTGAGTGAGTGAGTGAGTGAGTGAGTGAGTGAGTGAGTGAGTGAGTGAGTGAATGAGTGAATGAATGAATGAATGAAGCCTTGTGTTGTTTAGGTGACATGATG
>NW_024649276.1:0-465 GCF_008729295.1 Plectropomus leopardus
GTACAAGTTTTGAAAAAAAAAAAACAGTATTTAAAATGGGAATTAAAATGGAGAATTGTATGCCTACTCCGTACAATTTCAGGGTGTTCTTCCCAATAATCCAGGGATGTTGTACTAACCAAGATAAGCAGTGGGTGCTACTTGTTAAACCCAGGATGGGGGAATAAGCCACGTTTCAGTCAGTCTAAATCAGATACAGCATCTTGGATATGAGAAGTTAGCAACCCCTTAGCTCAATGTGTCATGTGCTAACGACCATCGTCAGCTAGAAGAAACCATCCCCCGCACTGCAGGGAATCAAGGCCTGACTGATTTTCACAGGCTGACTTGCACAGAGTCAAACCCCTCACTCACTGCAGGTCACTCACTTCTCAGTGGCAGCAGTCTCCACTGTTCAACATTCAAAGTTAGGAACTGAGAATCATATGGGTGCTGGTCACTCCACCTCTTCAGTGTAGAGGAAAT
>NW_024649277.1:0-540 GCF_008729295.1 Plectropomus leopardus
TATAACAACTCATTTGGCCAATAACCCATACCGATATCAATATAATTAATTTTCCCCACCTAATTTTAGTGATCATTAAGTCTCCTCTTTTGTCGAACATTATTTTACGCATACTCTTATCATAATGGGCAACCAGCAGATGGAGAAAAAAAAATACAATGTATGTAATATTCATTCATTTTCACTAAGAAATATTCTTTAACTTGGGGCTGATGTTTTCTAAATGTTCACTTTGTCAATTAAAAAAAATGGTTTGTGATATTGGCAGAAATCAGCATGTTGGCCATTCTGATATTTTATTTTAAAGCCAATATCATCAAAAAATAAAAATAAAAAAATAAATAAATAAAATTTAGGAAACCAAGTGCCTTGAAAAATGTCAGTAAATAAAAATATCAGCCTTAATTTATGTTTACTTTGTGATTAATTGTTTCAATTTAGTTTCAGTTACTTAATTTTGTGAAATTGTTGCAACTTAAAAAATATAAGTATATAATTAAATCAGTATTTCTAAGTTTTTTATTTGTATTCTGCTGGTTG
>NW_024649278.1:0-209 GCF_008729295.1 Plectropomus leopardus
ACATGTCCGTGTGCTGGAGCGGGTTGTTGGACATGTCCGTGTGCTGGAGTGGGCTGTCGGACATGTCCGTGCGCTGGAGCGGGCTGTTGGACTTGTCCGTGTGCTGGAGCGGGTTGTTGGACATGTCCGTGCGCTGGAGTGGGCTGTTGGACATGTCCGTGTGCTGGAGCGGGCTGTTGGACTTGTCCGTGCGCTGGAGCGGGTTGTTG
>NW_024649279.1:0-396 GCF_008729295.1 Plectropomus leopardus
TGTCGGACATGTCCGTGCGCTGGAGCGGGCTGTTGGACTTGTCCGTGTGCTGGAGCGGGTTGTTGGACATGTCCGTGCGCTGGAGTGGGCTGTTGGACATGTCCGTGTGCTGGAGCGGGCTGTTGGACTTGTCCGTGCGCTGGAGCGGGTTGTTGGACTTGTCCGTGCACTGGAGCGGGTTGTCGCACATTTACAGGTTACAGGAATCTCACCACTGAACGAATGAATTATTTTCAATACCTTTCATGCTTGGAATTGTTTTTCTGTCTTTTTATTATCACATTCTGAGATTTGTCAAAGATTATCAGCAACATTGGTTTTTATACATGATTATTTTTTTGTGCAGTGTCAGATACTCACACTCATACTGCTTTGCACACAAAATGCGCTTTTTCA
>NW_024649280.1:0-311 GCF_008729295.1 Plectropomus leopardus
ATTTCCTCATCACATCCACAATCCTCTTCAGTTCAGCTGGATCATTGTCCCAGGGCAAAACCTGTGCGTAGGCCAGACAGCCTCCACCTGACAGAGCGAGGTCAGACTGGAAGGATCGAGCAGCGTGGAGTCCATAATCATCATCACTGACCAGCAGACCTGCCCAAGTCCAGCCAAAGTGCCTGAGAATATGAATCATAGCACGCACCTAAAAAAAAAATAAAACAAACAAAAAATACAGAGTCGAGGGATTAGTTCACAGGCTACAATAATCTTTCTGTGGGGAAGCTGTCAAACAGGTTCAACAATGT
>NW_024649281.1:0-222 GCF_008729295.1 Plectropomus leopardus
AGTTATTTTGTCTCTCTGACTGGAAACAGAGTAGATGATGCTTAAAACTGCTCGTTGGAACAACGTTGACTCAGTCTAACTCATGGCGTATTTGACCTTTATAGTTATTGTCTTTGTTGTAGTAGATAAGGGGTTAGCAGATTAAGGAATCAATTTATTGGAAATGCCTAAAATGATTTCGATTACTTTTAAATTTAGTTTCTATATTGTTTTTAATGTGTC
>NW_024649283.1:0-247 GCF_008729295.1 Plectropomus leopardus
ACAATCCTCCACATTGACTGAGTGGAGTGTCCAGCACCCATGTGCCTGTAAGGTTGCCTCTGAGAAATGAGTGACTTGGAGAGGGTGAGGGGTCAGCGTGTGCAGCTCTGTGCCAGGCCTTGATTCCCTGCAGTGTGGGGGTTGGTTTCTTTGTTGTTGACGATGGTCAATAGGCCATTCCACATTAAGCTTCAGAGATGCTAATTTATATTAGCTAGAATGTTACATCCAACTCTGACTGCCTGAG
>NW_024649284.1:0-243 GCF_008729295.1 Plectropomus leopardus
AAAAGGAAACAATTCTCCCCGTCAGGAAATTGAACCCTGGTCTTCTGTGTGACAGGCGGGGATACTCACCACTATACTAATGAGGAGGTTATCTGCATCTGTGTCCTTTTGGCAAGACCGAAACTGCAGTGTCAGGTTTGTTATGTAGCAAATAATTGCTTTAAAAAAATCAGTAGGAGAAAACAGCCCAAATTTCCTTGTGGTTCCCGTGTCTAAGCTGCTCATCTCGACAGGTAAGACACA
>NW_024649285.1:0-312 GCF_008729295.1 Plectropomus leopardus
AGAACAGTACCCGATCTCTGATCCAGTACCCAGAACAGTACCTGGTCTCTAATCCAGTACCCAGAACAGTACTTGGTCTCTGATCCAGTACCCAGAACAGTACCTGGTCTCAGATCCAGTACCCAGAACAGTCCCTGTTCTCTGATCCAGTACCCAGAACAGTACCTGGTCTCTGATCCAGTACACAGAACAGTACTGAGTCTGAGATCCACTACACAGAACAGCACCCGATCTCTGATCCAGTACCCAGAACAGTACCTGGTCTCTGATCCAGTACCCAGAACAGTGCCTGGTCTCTGATCCAGTACCCAA
>NW_024649286.1:0-203 GCF_008729295.1 Plectropomus leopardus
GCCTTTATGTCATCTTGACACCTGAGTAGCGGTTTGACAGAATAGGAATCTTTCTTTTTGAGAGGGACATAAATCTGACTGTCATCCGTGTAACAGTAGAAGGAAATACCATGCTTCCTCAGTATGGAACCAAGTGGAAGCAAGTAAAGCGAGAAAAGAAGAGGCCCTAAAACTGAGCCCTGTGGGACCCCACATGAGAGACG
>NW_024649287.1:0-225 GCF_008729295.1 Plectropomus leopardus
TGAGACTGTTGAGTGTGAGATACTGTGGTTGACTACTCCCGATTAGCGCCGCTAGCTCGCGGTTAGCATCGCCAGTTAGCATTTAAGCTAACGCCGTTAGTCTTCTAAGCTAGCATTTTGCTGGCCATTGTTAGCATTTAGCCTAACATGTTAGTTGCTAATGTTTATACTGTGATTTATCGTTTGGGTTTGATGTGTGTATTTCAGTTCATGACTTTAATTCAT
>NW_024649288.1:0-209 GCF_008729295.1 Plectropomus leopardus
TCCAGACCAGGAAGGGAATCTTGGTGCCCTCCAGCCAATGGCGCCCCTCCTCCAATGCCAACTTTACCGCCAGTAACTCCCGATTGCCAATGTCGTAGTTCCTCTCCGCTGGTGACAGCCGCCGAGAGAAGAAGGCACATGGGTGCAACTTCTCATCCACATCCGAACGTTGGGAAAGGACAGCTCCTACCCCCACATCCGAGGCGTCG
>NW_024649289.1:0-449 GCF_008729295.1 Plectropomus leopardus
TTTTTAAAGAAAACATAAAGGGAAAAACTTGATAGCATACTTATCATGATTTATGTAAGATCAGTTTTTTTATTAGATTCTAAAATTTTGAAGATGCTATAAAATAAAAATATGTGTAAAGAAATTAGGTAAGTTTTATAAATGATGTATATGCTAATGCTTTTTAATTGTTTTTGATAGATAAGTTGTAACTACTGAATAACAGTTACAGAGGTAACAGAAGAAAAACGCTTTGAGTGGGTCTAACCCACCATAAGTCAGTAACAGTAACAAGAGTCAAAGAAAGAAAGGGTTTTAGGAGGCTCCGCCCACCCTAACCCTAACCCTCTGGAAATGATCCATCCAAATACAACAAACCAACAACAATGTAAAACTCATCTGTAAACTTTTAAAATTGCTTTCAACTTGTTTTTAATTCAAACACTGAGATGTAAATTTAAATGAAAGGC
>NW_024649290.1:0-214 GCF_008729295.1 Plectropomus leopardus
TGCCCTTCATTAAATTTTTAATAGGTTACAAAAGTTGCAAAACAACACTAACCCACTACATTTATCTTTGGCTCAAAGTTGCATGTCAACATTGACTTTCTTTTCATATATGTGTTTAAAATGATAATCACACAATCAGGACACAAACATGTACTCTTTATGTAGCCCACCTATAAAACATTTAAAAGGGCCAAATTAGTTTTACTCCATACAA
>NW_024649291.1:0-468 GCF_008729295.1 Plectropomus leopardus
TAAGCATTAAACAATCCTCCACATTGACTGAGTGGAGTGTCCAGCACCCATGTGCCTTTAAGGTTGCCTCTGAGAAATGAGTGACTTGGAGAGGGTGAGGGGTCAGCGTGTGCAGCTCTGTGCCAGGCCTTGATTCTCTGCAGTGTGGGGGTTGGTTTCTTTGTTGTTGACGATGGTCAATAGGCCATTCCACATTAAGCTACAGAGATGCTAATTTATATTAGCTAGAATGTTACATCCAACTCTGACTGCCTGAGACATGGGTCTGTCCCCTGTCCTGGGTTAAGCAAGTGGCACACAGTGCCTATTTTAGCTGGTACAACATCTCTGGATTATTGGGAAGAACATCCTAAAAGGTTACAGATTGGGCATATAATTCTCCACTCAAATTCCCACTAGCTTGAATACTGATACAAAAGTAGTACTTTTTACTGGATAGTTAAATATTTGAACATATTTAATCACCTA
>NW_024649292.1:0-225 GCF_008729295.1 Plectropomus leopardus
CTGGCTGCTCCTCCAATGCTGACAGGATGCGTTCTTCAATGTCCCAGGTGAGGGCAGCCAGGAGACGGGGAGCAGGGAGAATGTTGTCAGGACGGGATGTGGCCTACTCCTCCTCCAGGAACTGGCGGGACAGAGCGTCGGGCTTGACATTGCGGGAACTGGGTCGATAGGAGAGGGAGAAGGAGAAGCGGGTAAAGAACAGAGCCCAACGGGCCTGGCGAGAGT
>NW_024649293.1:0-2542 GCF_008729295.1 Plectropomus leopardus
GCTGTTTTGAGGTGTTTTCAGCTGTTTTTGGGATGTGTCATATTTTGACAATTTTGCCATACTATAGCCTTGCCTTTCAGTCATTTTTTCAACATCCATTTTTATGGTGTTTTGGGTTTTTCTTTGCAGCATCCAATGCTATGGTGTGTCTCGGCACGCTATTTTGTGTTGTTTTGAGGTGTTTTCAGCTGTTTTTGGGACATTTCATATTTTGACAATTTTGCAATACTATAGCCTTGCCTCTTTGGTCATTTTTTCAACATGCATTTTTGTGGTATTTTGGGCCGTTTTTGCAGCATCCAATGCTATGGCGTGTCTTGGCACACTATTTCATGTTGTTTTGAGGTGTTTTCAGCTATTTTTGGGGCATGTCATATTTTGACATTTTTGCCATACTATAGCCTTGCCTCTTTGGTAATTCTTTCAACATGCATTTTTACGGTGTTTTTGGCCGTTTCTGCAACATTCTATGCAATAGCGTGTCTTGGCACGCTATTTTATGCTGTTTTGAGGTGTTTTCAGCTATTTTTGGGACATGTCATATTTTGACAATTTTGCCATACTATAGCTTTGCCTCTTTGGTCAATTTTTCAACATGCATTTTTATGGGTTTTTTTGGCCATTTTTGCAGTATTCCATGCTATGGCCTGTCTTGGCATGCTCTTTTGTACTGTTTTAAGGTGTTTTACTCTTTTTTTAGGACATGTTATATTTTGACATTTTTATGGCTATAGCCTTGCCTTTTCGGTCATTTTTTCAATATGCATTTTAAGGCTGTTTTGGGGGATTTTTGCAGCACCCTATGCTATGGCGTATCTTGGTACACTCTTTTATACTGTTCTGAGGTGTTTTCAGCTATTTTTGGGATATGTCATATTTTGACATTTTTGCCATACTATAGCCTTGCCTTTCGGTCATTTTTTCAACATCCATTTTTATGGTGTTTTGGGGCTTTTCTTTGCAGCATCCAATGCTATGGTGTGTCTCGGCACACTATTTTGTGTTGTTTTGAGGTGTTTTCAGCTGTTTTTGGGACATGTTATATTTTGACAATTTTGTCCGTTTGGCCGTTTTTGAAAGATTCTATGATGTGGCGTGTCTTTGCACGCTCGTTTATACTGTTTTGAAGTGTTTTCAGCTATTTTTGGGACATGTCATATTTTGACAATTTTGCCATACTATAGCCTTGCCTCTTTGGTAATTCTTTCAACATGCATTTTCATGGTGTTTTTGGCCGTTTCTGCAACATTCTATGCAATAGCGTGTCTTGGCACGCTATTTTATGCTGTTTTGAGGTGTTTTCAGCTGTTTTTGGGATGTGTCATATTTTGACAATTTTGCCATACTATAGCCTTGCCTCTTTTGTCATTTTTTCAACATGCATTTTCATGGTGTTTTTGGCCGTTTCTGCAACATTCTATGCTATAGCGTGTCTTGGCATGCTATTTTATGCTGTTTTGAGGTGTTTTCAGCTGTTTTTGGGATGTGTCATATTTTGTCAATTTTGCCATACTATAGCCTTGCCTTTCGGTCATTTTTTCAACATCCATTTTTATGGTGTTTTGGGTTTTTCTTTGCAGCATCCAATGCTATGGTGTGTCTCGGCACGCTATTTTGTGTTTTAAGGTGTTTTCAGCTGTTTTTGAGACATGTCATATTTTGACAATTTTGCAATACTATAGCCTTGCCTCTTTGGTCATTTTTTCAACATGCATTTTTCTGGTATTTTGGGCTGTTTTTGCAGCATCCAATGCTATGGCGTGTCTTGGCACGCTATTTCATGTTGTTTTGAGGTGTTTTCAGCTATTTTTGGGACATGTCATATTGCCTTTTCGGTCATTTTTTCAACATGCATTTTTATGGAGTTTTTGGCCGTTTCTGCAACATTCTATGCAATAGCGTGTCTTGGCATGCTATTTTATGCAGTTTTGAGGTGTTTTCAGCTGTTTTTGGGACATGTCATATTTTGACATTTTTGCCATACTATAGCCTTGCCTTTTCGGTCATTGTTTCAACATGCATTTTCATGGTGTTTTTGGCCGTTTCTGCAACATTCTATGCTATAGCATGTCTTGGCATCTATTTTATGCTGTTTTGAGGTGTTTTCAGCTGTTTTTGGGATGTGTCATATTTTGACAATTTTGCCATACTATAGCTTTGCCTCTTTGGTCAATTTTTCAACATGCATTTTTATGGGGTTTTTTGGCCATTTTTGCAGTATTCCATGCTATGGCCTGTCTTGGCATGCTCTTTTATACTGTTTTAAGGTGTTTTACTCTTTTTTTAGGACTTGTCATATTTTGACATTTTTGCCATACTATAGCCTTGCCTTTTCGATAATTTTTTCAACATGCATTTTAATGCTGTTTTGGGGGATTTTTGCAGCACCCTATGCTATGGCGTATTCTGGCACACTCTTTTATACTGTTCTGAGGTGTTTTCAGCTATTTTTGGGACATGTTATATTTTGACATTTTTGCCATACTATAGCCTCTTTGCCTCTTTGGTCATTTTTTCAAAATGCATTTTTATGGCGTTTTGG
>NW_024649294.1:0-224 GCF_008729295.1 Plectropomus leopardus
TGTTCATATATGTGTTTAAAATGATAATCACACAATCAGGACACAAATATGTACTCTTTATGTAGCTCACCTATAAAACATTTAAAAGGGCCAAATTAGTTTTACCCCATACAATCAATAACCATTGACAACATTTTAACTATCTAAATAATGTTTGTAGATGCTTTACAGAGTATCTAATTCTGTAGTATTGTTTTACCTCTTTAGTTAAAACAGAACCTTTA
>NW_024649295.1:0-270 GCF_008729295.1 Plectropomus leopardus
GGAGCTTGGGCCCACGAGCGAACCAGTTGGACGGAGGGCCGCGACGCCTCGCGGCGCTTCACCCCCCCGTCAGCACGCGGCGGCGAGCCGCGGCCGGCTTCATTCAACATGACGGTCGGGGGAGAGCGCGGACGCAGTCCCCCACTAGCAGAAATTTTGCAGTCGAGATTCCCACATTTGGGGAATTCGCTGGGGTCAACAGAGCCGGAGTGCAATGGCTGACCCTCGCCCAGGGTGAACCACCTTCTTGATCACGGTATCGCCCCTGCC
>NW_024649296.1:0-443 GCF_008729295.1 Plectropomus leopardus
TAAACACATATATGAACAGAAAGTCAATGTTGACATGCAACTTTGACTTTCTGTTCATATATGTGTTTAAAATGATAATCACACAATCAGGACACAAATATGTACTCTTTATGTAGCTCACCTATAAAACATTTAAAAGGGCCAAATTAGTTTTACTCCATACAATCAATAACCATTGACAACATTTTTACTATCTAAATAATGTTTGTAGATGCTTTACAGAGTATCTAATTCTGTAGTATTGTTTTACCCCTTTAGTTAAAACAGAACCTTTTATTATAATTAGAATAATGAAATGTAAACTTGAGGCAATAACCTGTGCAACATCAAAATGGTATGTCATGAAATAACAGATGTAATCATTAGGTAACTGAATATGTCCAACTACATAAATATCCATAATAGTACAAGTTTTGAAAAAAAAAAAACAGTATTTAAAATGG
>NW_024649297.1:0-231 GCF_008729295.1 Plectropomus leopardus
TTTTTTAACTTTTTTGCCGTGCGTTTGGAGCCTGGAGGAGTTTTTTTTGTCATTTAAACTTCATGGACGCTGAATGATTTATTTGGTCTTCATGTAAGGTTATATGTAGCTATATTGATTGGATGAATATTGAGTCTCTGTTTATATGTGGGAAAGTTGAGATGCTGCCATTATACCTGACATGATGATACAGGTTTTTGGGGTAAAATGGTGGACAGAAAAATGGCAGCA
>NW_024649298.1:0-307 GCF_008729295.1 Plectropomus leopardus
GGCTAAATGTACATGTAGAAATACTCATAATGCAAAGTTTATTTTATGACATC
The DNA here is from genome assembly GCF_008729295.1 of Plectropomus leopardus. Taxonomy (NCBI): domain Eukaryota; kingdom Metazoa; phylum Chordata; class Actinopteri; order Perciformes; family Serranidae; genus Plectropomus; species Plectropomus leopardus. The sequence continues at coordinate 54 of NW_024649298.1, forward strand.
TATCATTATTATTATTTATTTATTAGTTATTTATAAGTGTTACATGAGATTTAAGCATGCAACATAAATTCTAACCACTTTAAAACTGTCGCTAAGTTTCTGTGTAGCATCTTTTACAAGTTGATCAATTTTTTAAATGTAAAATATTATTCTGTAGAGTCACTAGAAACTTTTGCTCTTAAATAGAAGTAGTGAAGGAAAAAGTAAATTTTTTCCAACATAAAGTGCAGTGGAAGAATAATAACATAATTTAA
>NW_024649299.1:0-241 GCF_008729295.1 Plectropomus leopardus
GAAGTCTGAGATTCGGTGTCTTGGGAACCGTCAGCCAGAGTGCTGCGACTGGGAATGGGGGCCCTTTCTCCCAGCCTCCCGCTTCATACTTACCTGGCAGGGGCGATACCGTGATCAAGAAGGTGGTTCACCCTGGGCGAGGCACAGCCATTGCACTCCGGCTCTGTTGACCCCAGCGAATTCCCCAAATGTGCGAATCTCGACTGCATAATTTCTGCTAGTGGGGGACTGCGTCCGCGCT
>NW_024649300.1:0-253 GCF_008729295.1 Plectropomus leopardus
TATTTATTTATACAGTAATATCATGATGAATGGGCTCTTGCTTTGCAAAATAATAGCTGTTAAATAAAACTCAGTACTTTTTAAGGCAAGGTAAGGCAAAGCAGCTGTATTTGTATAGCACATTTCGTACAAGAAGGCAATTGGAAGTGCTAATCATAATTCATTACTAAAATTTTAACACAAAAATCACCATTAAAAAATAGCAAAAGTGCAGATGTCCTGATGGTCCTGAAATAAAAAGATGATTTCAAAT
>NW_024649301.1:0-407 GCF_008729295.1 Plectropomus leopardus
AACCTTTGTTCCACTAGTGATTAAAACTGAATATAAAGTATATTCAGATGCTGTCTCACATGCTGCATCATATTCCTTATCCTATTAATGTAGTTCAATATTCACCCTCTTGCAATATTTGCAGACTGTTTTTGTCTTTTTTGTTATCTTCTCGCCTATATGACTATGACTTGAGGAAGCTGAAATGCTGCCACACTTCCGATTTGCTATCTCTAGTCTCGGACATGACATATGACGTTGAACTTGTAGTGAAGTGTCACGTTGAGCAAGCAAAATCAAAAGTAGATCATGCCTTCTGCTGTTCAAAACATGGTTCATTATTTATCTCATAGATTTGAATCTCATATTTTCTTAATTATGCTTCTTACTGCTCTCATTATTATTATTATTATTATTATTATTATTAT
>NW_024649302.1:0-305 GCF_008729295.1 Plectropomus leopardus
GGTTTCTCTCCTGTGTGACTTATCATGTGTCGCTTCAGATTTCCTTTAAAGCCAAATCTTTTCCCACACTCAGAGCAGCTGAAAGGTTTCTCCCTAACTCGATTCTTTTTCAGAGAGTTTAAACCTGACTGAGGTTCTCTGGTCTCCCTCCAATCATCACTGTCCTCAGTCTCAGGTTCAGAAGAGTCTCCAGTCTTGTCCTCAGTCTCTGGTTGTAAATGTGTATCTGGATGTGAGTCCCTGTCTGGTTCTGGTCCTCCTCAGTCCTCACAGCTTCATCAAAGACTAACTGAACAGATGGAAAC
>NW_024649303.1:0-256 GCF_008729295.1 Plectropomus leopardus
TGGTGGCTTTAATTCAACATTACTACTTGTTTAATCAGAGTTATTCCAGTGTCCTGCCAGAGTTCATGTTATTGCTCATGTCCCAGCTCCCAATGGGCCACACTCTTTGTTTTAGTTAACGACCATCCTTTTGTTCTAGTTGATGGCTCTGTGCTGCTGTGTGAGTGTGTGTGAAAAGCCTTCATACCATGCTTTCACACTCAAGTATTTTTAGTTTCATTCACTTCATGAACCATTTTCAAATATGTTTTTCCTT
>NW_024649304.1:0-1112 GCF_008729295.1 Plectropomus leopardus
CTATAGTATGGCAAAAATGTCAAAATATGGCATGTCCCAAAAATGACAGAAAACACCTCAAAACAGGATAAAACAGCGCATTAACACACGCCGTAGCATAAAATCTCGCAAACATCGCCAAAAACACTATGAACATGTATGGTGAAAAAATGACCAAAAAGGCAAGGCTATAGTATGGCAAAAACGTCAAAATATGGCAAAAATGTCAAAATATGACATGTCCCAAAAATGACTCTAAACACCTCAAAACAGCATGAGACAGTGTGCCAAGACACGCCATAGCATAGAATTTCGCAAAAATCGCCAAAAACACCATGAACATGCATGTTGACAAAATGACCAAAAAGGTAAGGCTATAGTATGGCAAAAACGTCAAAGAATGACATGTCCCAAAAATGACTGAAAACACCTCAAAACAGCATGAAATAGCGTGCAGAGACACGTCATAGCATAGAATTTCGCAAAAATCGCCAAAAACACAATAATAGTACATGTTGAAAAAATGACTGAAAAGGCAAGGCTATGGTATGGCAAAAACGTCAAAATATGGCATGTCCCAAAAATGAGTGAAAACACCTCAAAACAGCATTAAATAGCGTGCTAACACACGTCGTAGCATAGAATTTCGCAAAAATCGCCAATAACACTATGAACATGCATGTTGACAAAATGACCGAAAAGGCAAGGCTATAGTATGGCAAAAACGTCAAAATATGGCATGTCCCAAAAATGACAGAAAACACCTCAAAACAGGATAAAACAGCGCATTAACACACGCCGTAGCATAAAATCTCGCAAATATTGCAAAAAACACTATGAACATGCATGGTGAAAAAATGACCGAAAAGGCAAGGCTATAGTATGTCAAAAACGTCAAAATATGGCAAAAATGTCAAAATATGACATGTCCCAAAAATGACTGAAAACACCTCAAAACAGCATGAGACAGTGTGCCAAGACACGCCATAGCATAGAATTTCGCAAAAATCGCCAAAAACGCCATAATAGTACATGTTGACAAAATGACCGAAAAGACAAGGCTATAGTATGGCAAAAACGTCAAAATATGGCAAAAATGTCAAAATATGACATGTCCCAAAAATGACTGAAAA
>NW_024649305.1:0-200 GCF_008729295.1 Plectropomus leopardus
AGCGACAGGGCGATCGGACCGTGGCTGACTTTGCTATTGACTTCCGGCCCCGAGCGTGACCCTCCAGAGTGACTGGAATTCGGCGGCCCAATGTGACGCATTCCTCAACGGGTTAGCTCCTTACATAAAGGATGAGCTGATTTCGTTTGATCTCCCCCACCCCCTGGATGGCCTCATTGAACTGACAACCAGGCTGGACA
>NW_024649306.1:0-284 GCF_008729295.1 Plectropomus leopardus
TGAATGTGTCTGTATCACTGTGTTCACTCACAGCACAGAAATACAAGCCTTTATCTTCTGACTCCAGATTCTTCACTGTGAATGTCTCACTCTCAATGTCAGGCTTGGTGGCTGCAAATTTCTCAGCTGAAATTTTCAAAATTAAAACCTGTTCTGGTGGATGATGTGTTCACCATTTGTTCCTTTGTTTCTCGGGCAGCTGTCTGTACCAGTGCATCAGGTAACAGGTAGCTATGTGGCTGCACTTCATGGTTGCACTGTCACCCTGTTTTTCCAGCAGTATT
>NW_024649307.1:0-339 GCF_008729295.1 Plectropomus leopardus
TTTTGGATTAGTAAAAGTCTGGGAAGCCACCCGGCACCACGTGGCCAGATCTGGTTATCACTGCTGTAAATGGTCTGTCTCTGTTATGCAATGGAATAAAAAATAAATACAGACTACAAATGTAATTTTTATTGTTTTGTCTTGTTTTTGTATATATTCTTTTTATATTTATATCTTTATCCAGTAGTTAAATGTTTGTTATCCTTGTTTTTAGCTGTATGTCTGATTCTGTGCATTGAGAGCATGAAAAACTGTTCACTCAAACTTAGATACTTAATATATCAGATATATCCGTGTAATTTTATTATCACTGTTTCTTCTCTCATAGTTACCTGTTGA
>NW_024649308.1:0-328 GCF_008729295.1 Plectropomus leopardus
GATTAATTTAAAACATTGGAGAAAATATAAAACAAAACAAAACAAAAAGTGTCATTTTGTACAGGCCAAGAGGGGACAAAGTGTGGACTGACTTTCCTTTTTTAGAATTTAAAGTTAAAGTACAGCCAAAAGTACAGCCAAAAATCTATAGAATTTGAAATAGTTCATCTCAGCAGTTGAACAGAGGGTTTCAGAGGTTAATCATCCCTCTAACTGACTTATCCCTGTAACTGAGACAAACTGATTGCTCACAAAACCTCCCATATTATAAATACCATTAAAGATTGCTCTAGTCATTTATATCATCATGGGTTGTCAATGTGTTTTC
>NW_024649309.1:0-252 GCF_008729295.1 Plectropomus leopardus
TTAAGGCCTCGCCATATTATTTCCCAATATCCTTTTATCTTTTGGCAAGACCAAAATATATGTGTGTGACCTACATCCATGTGTCCACATGCTCTCCAACATGGCTGCTGGTTAGATAACAATTCCTTCCTAATTTTTGGAGTAATAAAAAATCTAGTCATATTTTTCCAGTTGAACTCTCTCCAGATCTTGGAGCTGGTGGCCGTGCACTGCGTTTTACAAATAGCAAACCATTCTTCTTCAGTTATTTGT
>NW_024649310.1:0-903 GCF_008729295.1 Plectropomus leopardus
GCTGTCAGTCCTCATTTTGTGAACCTGCATTAAAGACCGAATCACAATGTTTGTTTACAATAAGAAAACCGCCACGTCATGTTCATAAAATGAAACAATAACGAGCAAACACCGCTTAGTTTTTACTGGACTTTTTGCTAGTTGGTTGGTCATTATGCTTTTGTTCGACCAAACTGTCGTTGGTCAGACAATTGCTTTTGTTAAAAGAAAAGAAAAGAAAATATTCCAAATATAACGTACGTTTAACCCTTTGAAACCTGTATTGACATTCATTTTCTTGTGCCGTGTTCAGACGCCTTTCACATATTTAAATATTTAAACCTTTAAACCCTGAGCAAATTGATTTCTTTCCAAAACATTGTAGAAAAAGGCAATGAGGAACTTGACAAGAAATTTCAAGAAATAAGTAGATTTAGAAAATTATCTGAAAATGTCAATTGCATTATTATTTTTGTTAATAATAATAATAATAATAATTGAAAAGCACTTTCCCCCCAAGCCATTTCCTTATTTATTTTTGTTTTCACTTAATCATTTTCTTGTACTTTTTCCTATTTTTTTTGCTATTCTTGGGGTCATTTCATCCAAAGTTGCCCATTGCCTTATTTCCCTGGTTTTGAAAGAAATTTGCTCAAATATTGATTCAGTCATGGGGATAGAATACAGTTTGGTACGCACTTCTTAACTTAATCAAAGATGCTGACAAAGCAACACAGAACATAAAATAAGCACAGCAGAAATATCAAACAGGACAGACCAAGATGTTTAAACACATATCTTTAACCCTTTAAAACCTGAGCAAAATGGCTTAATTTCTTACGAAAACATAGGAAGAGGCAATTAGCAACTTAAAAAGAAATTACCCCAAAATAAAAAGAAATTAGTAAAATAAAACCTGAAAAT
>NW_024649311.1:0-260 GCF_008729295.1 Plectropomus leopardus
GCTGTCAGTCCTCATTTTGTGAACCTGCATTAAAGACCGAATCACAAATAAAATCCAAAATCAAAAGAAATTAGTAAAATAAAACCTGAAAATAAGCAAAGAAAAAAAAACACAAAGCAAAGCAAAGCAAAACAAATCAACAACAAAAATAAAATAAATTAAAAATAAAATAAAATAAAAAATAACCATGGAAATTACACTGAAAAAAAAGGTTTAAAAACAATAGTTCTGTAACATAATTTTAAATATAAATTTACAAT
>NW_024649312.1:0-369 GCF_008729295.1 Plectropomus leopardus
GCTCTGTTGACCCCAGCGAATTCCCCAAATGTGGGAATCTCGACTGGGGTCAACAGAGCCGGAGTGCAATGGCTGAGCCTCGCCCAGGGTGAGCCACCTTCTTGATCACGGTATCGCCCCTGCCAGGTAAGTATGAAGCGGGAGGCTGGGAGAAAGGGCCCCCATTCCCAGACGCAGCACTCTGGCTGACGGTTCCCAAGACACCGAATCTCAGACTTCCCTGCCCTCAGCGTTAGCTCATCTTGGCAAGCGCTTACTGCCTCTCAGAAAGGAACCGAGGGCCCGTGACTGCACAAAAGCGCAAAAGCTAATCATCCGTACTGTAGCAGAGCGCGGCTGTGGCCCTTTCAAACGGGTCGCAATGAATGT
>NW_024649313.1:0-264 GCF_008729295.1 Plectropomus leopardus
CATAGAAACGTCTGTTTGAACTGCACGGGTGGCCCATTAGATACGTATATGCATGCTGTTTGGCTTTGTACACCGGTCAACATATTTTGGCAAAAGATTTGTGAAGACCTATTGACATGTCTAGGACACCCCATCCCTGCCTCCCCCTCACTTTGTTTGCTAGGTGATCTCACTAACATCAATATGGACACTAAAAAATCCTACATGCTCCTTGCAGCTCTAAGCATTGCCAAGAAAACTATCCTCATGAATTGGAAATCCAAA
>NW_024649314.1:0-250 GCF_008729295.1 Plectropomus leopardus
AAGACTAGGAGCAGAGTTCTGTGAACGGCTCAGCAGGATGCCCCCTTATACCGCTGAGCCTGCCCTTTTACCGGACAGCCGGAGATGAAATGGCCGGCCTGACCACAGTAAAGGCAGAGATGAGCCCGACGTCGCCTCTCTCGCTCCTCTGGAGATAACCTGGTGCGACGCACCTGCATGGGCTCCGTACCACCAGGAGCTGAGTTTGGGGAACTGCTGGCGGTTGCAGAAGGACCATGACGATGAACAG
>NW_024649315.1:0-1141 GCF_008729295.1 Plectropomus leopardus
TAATGGTGTTTTTAGCTGTTTGTGCAACATCCTTTGCTATGGCGTGTTTTGGCACGCTATTTTATGTGGTTTAAAGTGGTTTTCAGTGGTTTTTTGAAAATGGCACTTTTTGACATTTTTGCCATACTATAGCCTTGCATTTTTGGTGGATTTTTGGACATGCTATTTAATGGTGGTTTGGGATTTTTTTTGTAAAATGCTTTGCTATTGCGTATCTCGACACACTATTTCATGTGGTTTAAAGTGGTTTTCAGCAATTTTTTGAAAATGGCATTTTTTTGATGTTTTTGCCATACTATAGCCTTGAATTTTTGGTGGAGTTTTGGACATGCTATTTCATGTAGTTTTTGGCTGTTTTTGCAAAATCCTTTGCTATGGCGTGTCTGCACGCTATTTAATGTGGTTTAAAGTGGTTTTCAGCGTTTTTTTGAAAATGGCACTTTTTGACATTTTTGCCATACTATAGCCTTGCTGTTTTGGTGGATTTTTGGACATGCTATTTAATGGTGTTTTGGGATTTTTTTTGTAAAATCCTTTGCTATGGCGTATCTCGACACACTATTTCATGTGGTTTAAAGTGGTTTTCAGCAATCTTTTGAAAATGGCATTTTTTTGACATTTTTGCCATACTATAGCCTTGCTTTTTTGGTGCATTTTTGGACATGCTATTTAATGTTGTTTTTGGCTGTTTGTGCAACATCCTTTGCTATGGCGTGTCTCTGCACGCTATTTCATGTGGTTTAAAGTGGTTTTCAGCATTTTTTTGAAAATGGCACTTTTTGACATTTTTGCCATACTATAGCCTTGCTTTTTTGGTGGATTTTTGGACATGCTATTTAATGGTGTTTTGGGATTTTTTAAATAAAATCCTTTGCTATGGCGTATCTCGACACACTATTTCATGTGGTTTAAAGTGGTTTTCAGCAGTTTTTTGAAAATGGCATTTTTTTGACGTTTTTGCCATACTATAGCCTTGCATTTTTGGTGGATTTTTGGACATGCTATTTAATGGTGTTTTTAGCTGTTTGTGCAACATCCTTTGCTATGGTGTGTCTCTGCAAGCTATTTTATGTGGTTTAGAGTGGTTTTCAGCAGTTTTTTGAAAATGGCATTTTTTGACATTTTTGCCATACTATAGCCT
>NW_024649316.1:0-401 GCF_008729295.1 Plectropomus leopardus
ACTTGTGTTTGGTGATGACAGCTTGTTGTTTTGGAGCGATCCATGTCTCTGTCTTCAGGTCCAATGATATGAAGTCTTCTCCATCATAACCAACCTGATCAAAACCTTTAACCTCATTAGTCTGATCATCCCACTCACAGCCGTACATCACCTGGAAAACGTGGACACCTGAGAGAGACACAAAGACAGCATTAAACCAGAGTGAGACCACACCACAGTCATCTATCATCAGCTGATATCACATCTTTTCCACAGAGACACACTGATCCACACACACCAAACCAGAGGATCTACACCTCCGGCTGTTACTGTCTCCATGACAACCACTCACAGCCAATCAGCATTTGGACACTGTGGACGTCTTAAAAGAGAGAGACAGAGAGACAGAGACTGCTGGGAAA
>NW_024649317.1:0-383 GCF_008729295.1 Plectropomus leopardus
ACGACCTCACGGGCACCAAGGTACTGTCCTTCACAAGGTTTAACCCTGGTTGGTTGGTTTGATTTTTTTTAAATCATGGGAAGAAGGAAATGAGCAACAAAAGACAAAATTACCCAAAAATTTTCAAGAAATCAGTAAAAAGGTACAAAAACTTGGGCACCCACTCGCTCAGTTGGTAGAGCAGGCCAAAAAAACAATACGTTTTTTAAAAAAATGTTTACTTATTTTTAAAAATAATTTTCTTAATCTACTGATTTCTTTGAAATTGTGGATTTTTTTTTTTTTTTTTACCAAGTTTATCATTGCCTTTTACCCATGTTTTTTTTAAAGAGATCAAATTTGCTCAGAGGTTTTAATTCTTGTGAAAGGCATCTGAAAGCAAC
>NW_024649318.1:0-229 GCF_008729295.1 Plectropomus leopardus
CCCCCCAGACTGGACTACACCTCACAGCCGACCAGGTGATGAGAGAGCTGGAGAGGCTCAACCAGAGGAAGGCTGCAGGACCTGACGGCATCAGCCCCCGGGTGCTGAAGGCGTGTGCCAGCCAGCTGTGTGGTGTACTCCAGCACCTCTTCAACCTGAGCCTGCACCTTCAGAGAGTCCCGGTGCTATGGAAAACATCCTGCCTGGTCCCAGTGCCCAAGAAGAGACA
>NW_024649319.1:0-228 GCF_008729295.1 Plectropomus leopardus
GTCAGTACTCAGATTTCTCCCTGACCTCTGACCTTATTTTTGGAAGCCTGGCTTTCTTATTTTTACAGTAGTAGTAATAGAAGACGTTGTGTTACCTGCCTTAGTTTTTTGAATGTGCGTGTGTCTGTCTTGGAGCGACGCAATGGACAGAAAGAAAGAGCGTAAAAAAATGATTCTTCTAAACATGAATCATTTGAAATGTCTCACCTTGTGATCGACCAGTGTTTT
>NW_024649320.1:0-394 GCF_008729295.1 Plectropomus leopardus
GAGGGTGGAAAACTTACCATAGGTACTCTGTACAAACCTAAGACAGACAAAATGGCAATAGAACGTGTAGAGGAAGCATCACCCACAATTCCTACAACTGGAGGGTTTCCTTCACAGGTCTCATATAATTTAATCTGCTCCTCTCGACCACTGGCTAATGACAACGCTGCACGGAATCCAATTCCTAGTGCGCGGCAGTTATCATAAAGACTGTATCCCAGTGTCACATTTGGTAGCAGGTTGGTGTTTCTGTTGATCTCTTCAATAGCAAATACCATGGTCAGAGCTTGCTTGAATCCTAGAACATCAAAACTAATACAAAAATACCAAAGTTGGAAAATACAAGTAGATTTGTCGACATGTACGTGCACAATTACAGATTTTGCAAATAATG
>NW_024649321.1:0-300 GCF_008729295.1 Plectropomus leopardus
ACACAATCCATAAATGTGCTGGTAATTTTGCATGCCAGTACACCCATGTAAAAACTCTCAGTTCCCTCTCCTACAACAGAAGACTTTAAAGGTCGTACACAGCAGACAATCCAATCCAAATCTCTCAGTGTTATTTTTTTATTTTACTTGAAAGTGAATCCTATTTTGATCCTAGTTCTGCAGTTTCTGTATTGTTGGCTGTTTTATATTTCTTTAGTTGTTTTAGTAGTTGTAGTTGTTTTGGTTTTCTTGAGATCTAGTAATGTGTATATACAATTTTATCTGTCTAATGCAGATTTA
>NW_024649322.1:0-233 GCF_008729295.1 Plectropomus leopardus
GTCAGTACTCAGATTTCTCCCTGACCTCTGACCTTATTTTTGGAAGCATGGCTTTCTTATTTTTACAGTAGTAGTAATAGAAGACGTTGTGTTGCCTGCCTTAGTTTTTTGAATGTGTGTGTGTCTGTCTTGGAGCGGCACAGTGGACAGAAAGAAAGACAAGAGTGTAAAAAAATGATTCTTCTAAACATGAATCATTTGAAATGTCTCACCTTGTGATCGACCAGTGTTTT
>NW_024649323.1:0-220 GCF_008729295.1 Plectropomus leopardus
TGTGTCTGTGCGTGTGCATGTGTGTGTCCGTGTGTGTGTGTCTGTGTATGTTCATGCATTGTCAGACAAAGAGGGTGTCGTTGCCATGGAAACCTGTTCTGATGCTACAAGCAGAGTCGATCCAAACTCAGCAACCTCCACCGCTTACACGCACACACACACAGACACACACACACGGACACACACATGCACACGCACAGACACACACATGCACACGCAC
>NW_024649324.1:0-332 GCF_008729295.1 Plectropomus leopardus
AAAATAAAAAAATAACGCTGAGAGATTTGGATTGGATTGTCTGCTGTGTACGACCTTTGAAGTCTTCTGTTGTAGGAGAGGGAACTGAGAGTTTTTAAATGGGTGTACTGGCATGCAAAATTACCAGCACATTTATGGATTGTGTCTTTAACAGAGGCTGACTACTCATTTTGTATTGGATTAAATGATTTGCCATCTCTCTGTGTGCATGCTGCAGTGACCAGAGGGAGTTATTATTATTCAACACAGTTTTGGTTTATATGAAGAATTTCAAATTCCTTAAAAGGTTTTTAGTTTATGATGTAAGCATTAAACAATCCTCCACATTGACT
>NW_024649325.1:0-387 GCF_008729295.1 Plectropomus leopardus
TCTCTCTCTCCTGTATTGATCTCTCTGTCCTGTATTGATCTCTCTCTCCTGTATTGATCAGACCGGCCCCTCTGTTGAAGAACGCCGCTCTGTCGGAGTCGAGGGCGCGGGAGCTCTACCTGCAGGTTCTGCAGAACATGAGGAAGATGTTCCAGGACGCTCATCTCGTCCACGCCGACCTCAGCGAATTCAACATGCTGTAAGAGGCCACGCCCACCACACGCACAGCCCTTTCAAAATTCTGTGAGGCTTACTCACCTGTCTGCAGGTATCACGAGGGAGACGCTTACATCATCGACGTGTCGCAGTCCGTGGAGCACGATCACCCACATGCCCTCGAGTTCCTCCGCAAGGATTGCAGCAACGTCAACGGTGAGGTTATCTCTG
>NW_024649326.1:0-2239 GCF_008729295.1 Plectropomus leopardus
GGGAGTTTTTCCTCGGGTGATGTGAGGGTCTAAGGGCAGAGGGATGTCGTACACTGTAAAGCCCTCTGAGGCAAACCATGTTTTGTGATAATGGGCTATATAAATAAAACTGACATGACCCTGTCCTAATGAAGTGATCACTAAATATCAGGCTGCTTCATCACGCCGCACCATTGAAGGCATGTGAATGCTCACTTTCCTGTGATTCAAACACCAGCAAACTCACAAACGCACTTAATTGTACACTAACAAATAAATAAAAACATGGTGAGCACAAGCCGCTGCTTCTTGAACAGACACTTTATAAACACTGACAAGAAGTGATTTGCATTTTGGAGCAGAAAGCAGAAAACAGAAAACTATTCAGCCCAGCACAAGGCATGATGGGAATGTGGACATCTGGCAGTGAAGTTGGCTTCTGGCTGATCGTGATGGAATAAGAATATCTGATGAATACTGAGAACATTTCTGTAAATACTGTTAAATATGGTGATATGTTTCTGTAAATATGGTGAAATATTTTGAGATATATTTCTAAAAATATTATTAAATATTGTGATGTATTTCTGTAAATTTTATGAAATCTATTTTGTAAATATTGTTAGATATTGTGAGAACTTTTTCTGTAAATATTGTGATATGTGTCTGTAAACATTGTTTAATATTGTGAAATATGTTTGTAAATATAGTTAAATATTGTGAGATATATTTCTGTGAATATTTTTAAATATTGTGATACATTTCTGTAAATATTGTTGATCATTGTGAGATAATAATAATAATGAGCTGATGACACAGTGGAGGAACCATATCATGTAGCAAAAATTAAATAATAACATCCGTAAGTTATTGTTATTGATAGTGAGAGGTCATTCTGAATAATGTCACATATGGCCTCTTAGACATCCAGATCCAGATCAGAGTCCTGGTCCATTTTGACGGTCTGCAGACCAACACCGACACAACCACACACACACACACACACACACACACACATATATATATATTTACTGATATATTTTTGTATATATTGTCGCCGCTCGTCAGTCTGGATCTGGATGTCCCATAAGATCTCCGCCCTGTGAAACAGCCGCTTAAAATCAGCAGGTAACCGGACGCAGCGTCATCGGCTGATTTTTGTGTATTTACAAACTTTTTATTTTGAACACAAATGTAAACAATCTGAAACTGTGACGTCACGTGTTTATGATCGGAGCAGCGGAGGCGGCTGTGACGTCACTCCCGGTGTCAGGACGCACCGGAGGATCAACAACATGGCGGCAGCCTCTTGAACCGACCAGAGACCGGGACGGACCGGGACAGACTCCCCGGTGAGTCACACACACCGCAAGTCTCACCGGGAGACACATACCCATACACTGGGACACCGGAGACTTCCCCTGATATAATTATCACTGCAGCACATACACGGGTCCGTCCTCCTCACTGAGACACACTGAGGACATTTACTGCAGCACATAGACGGGTCCGTCCTCCTCACTGAGACACACTGAGGACATTTACTGCAGCACATACACGGGTTTGTCCTCCTCACTGGGACACACTGAGGACATTTACTGCAGCATATAGACAGCTCCGTCCTCTTCACACTGAGACACATTGAGGACATTCGCTGCAATGCATAGACGGGTCAGTCCTCCTTACTGAGACACACTGAGGACATTTACTGCAGCACATAGATGGGTCCGTCCATTCATTTAATTTATTGAAATGATCATTAAAAGGTGAAATATTATCTCTGCCTACATCTCCTGTCTTTACCTGCACAGGTGTGTGTCCAGGTCCAGGTGTGTCTCCAGGCTGGCGGCCCCGGCCCCCTCAGTGTCTCGCCCCCCCCTCATGGAGAGGATGAGGAAGATCAAGCGACAGCTGTCCCTCACTCTGGGGAGGGGGGGAGAGAGGGCACTGAGTGACACCATCAACCAGGAAGTGACATCACACAGTGACTCAGGTACATTTAGGACATTTCTCAGATTTTAGGACATTTCTCAGATTTTAGGAGGACATTTCTTACTTACTGTAGGACATTTTTAGGATTTTAGGATATTTTTACTGTCAGTTTAACTCTCACCACTCCTCCATCATCCCTCCATTATCCCTCCATCATCCCTCCATCACTCCTCCATCATCCCTCCATCATCCCTCATCACTCCTCCATCATCCCTCCATCATCCTCCATCACTCCTCCATCATCCCTCCATCACTCCTCCATCATCCC
>NW_024649327.1:0-257 GCF_008729295.1 Plectropomus leopardus
CATCGCGTCAACACCCCCCGTGGGCCTTCGCGATGCTTTGTTTTAATCAAACAGTCGGATTCCCCTGGTCCGCACCAGTTCTAAGTCAGCTGCTAGGCGCCAGCCGAGGCGACCCGCCGGGACCCCCGCGCGAACGGGGGCCCAACGGGCGCCGGAGCTGGGGAGACCCGCGAGAAGGGCCCGGCGCGCGTCCAGAGTCGCCGCCGCCGACCGCCGTACCCGACCCCCTCCACCGGCCCGCCTTCCACGCGGCGTCG
>NW_024649328.1:0-310 GCF_008729295.1 Plectropomus leopardus
CATCGCGTCAACACCCCCCGTGGGCCTTCGCGATGCTTTGTTTTAATGAAACAGTCGGATTCCCCTGGTCCGCACCAGTTCTAAGTCAGCTGCTAGGCGCCAGCCGAGGCGACCCGCCGGGACCCCCGCGCGAACGGGGGCCCAACGGGCGCCGTAGCTGGGGAGATCCGCGAGAAGGGCCCGGCCCGCGTCCAGAGTCGCCGCCGCCGACCGCCGTACCCGATCCCCTCCACCGGCCCGCCTTCCACGCGGCGTCGGACACCGCCCCGCGAAAACCCCCGCCCGGCGACGCGCGAGGCGCCGCGGACGA
>NW_024649329.1:0-264 GCF_008729295.1 Plectropomus leopardus
ACAGGGCGATCGGACCGTGGCTGACTTTGCTATTGACTTCCGGACCCCAGCGTGACCCTCCAGAGTGACTGGAATTCGGCGGCCCAATGTGACGCATTCCTCAACGGGTTAGCTCCTTACATAAAGGATGAGCTGATTTCGTTTGATCTTCCCCACTCCCTGGATGGCCTCATTGAACTGACAACCAGGCTGGACAGGCGAATTCAGGCAAGGAGGAGGGAGCGCCTCCCTCTAGTCGCTGCTCCCTCCTCCTTGCCTGAATTC
>NW_024649330.1:0-206 GCF_008729295.1 Plectropomus leopardus
GTGGTGCTCTGCATTATTAAGTAAGCAATCACATGGTGTTATAGATATATTGTTAGATTTATGAGCCTTCAGTTGATGAAGCTGACAGAAATATGTAATTTCCTCTACACTGAAGAGGTGGAGTGACCAGCACCCATATGATTCTCAGATCCTAACTTGGAATGTTGAACAGTGGAGACTGCTGCCACTGAGAAGTGAGTGACCTG
>NW_024649331.1:0-266 GCF_008729295.1 Plectropomus leopardus
CAGGGCGATCGGACCGTGGCTGACTTTGCTATTGACTTCCGGACCCGTGCGTGACCCTCCAGAGTGACTGGAATTCGGCGGCCCAATGTGACGCATTCCTCAACGGGTTAGCTCCTTACATAAAGGATGAGCTGATTTCCTTTGATCTTCCCCACTCCCTGGATGGCCTCATTGAACTGACAACCAGGCTGGACAGGCGAATTCAGGCAAGGAGGAGGGAGCAGCGACTAGAGGGAGGCGCTCCGCGGGTTCCTGTTCATCGTCAT
>NW_024649332.1:0-201 GCF_008729295.1 Plectropomus leopardus
ACATCACAATGGTTTGCCATGAAATTCATGTAATTATTAGGTGATTAGATATGTTCAAATATTTAACTATCCAGTAAAAAAAAAGTACAACTTTTGTATCAGTATTCAAGCTAGTGGGAATTTGAGTGGATAATTATATGCCCAATCTGTAAAGTTTTAGGATGTTCTTCCCAATAATCCAGAGATGTTGTACCAGCTAAA
>NW_024649333.1:0-202 GCF_008729295.1 Plectropomus leopardus
ATCGTCAACAACAAAGAAACCAACCCCCACACTGCAGAGAATCAAGGGCTGGCACAGAGCTGCACACGCTGACCCCTCACCCTCTCCAAGTCACTCATTTCACAGAGGCAACCTTAAAGGCACATGGGTGCTGGACACTCCACTCAGTCAATGATTGTTTAATGCTTACATCATAAACTAAAAACCCTTTAAGGAATTTGAA
>NW_024649334.1:0-257 GCF_008729295.1 Plectropomus leopardus
TCAGCTACGGCGCCCGTTGGGCCCCCGTTCGCGCGGGGGTCCCGGCGGGTCGCGTCGGCTGGCGCCTAGCAGCTGACTTAGAACTGGTGCGGACCAGGGGAATCCGACTGTTGAATTAAAACAAAGCATCGCGAAGGCCCACGGGGGGTGTTGACGCGATGTGGCGCCCGTTGGGCCCCCGTTCGCGCGGGGGTCCCGGCGGGTCGCCTCGGCTGGCGCCTAGCAGCTGACTTAGAACTGGTGCGGACCAGGGGAAT
>NW_024649335.1:0-277 GCF_008729295.1 Plectropomus leopardus
ATGTTAACTTGGCACAATAAACTATGTAACATCACAATGGTTTGCCATGAAATTCATGTAATTATTAGGTGATTAAATATGTGCAAATATTTAACTATCCAGTAAAAAAAGTACTACTTTTGTATCAGTATTCAAGCTAGTGGGAATTTGTGTGGAGAATTATATGCCCAATCTGTAAACTTTTAGGATGTTCTTCCCAATAATCCAGAGATGTTGTACCAGCTAAAATGAGCACTGTGTGCCACTTGCTTAACCCAGGACAGGGGACAGACCCATG
>NW_024649336.1:0-619 GCF_008729295.1 Plectropomus leopardus
AGCCCAGTCCAATAATCGATGAGGTGATCATTGCCACTGAATAACCTTACTGAGCTCGATGCACGAAATAAAGTAAGCATGTCCCGAAATAAACATATTCTTTTTCAGTCTACCAAACAAAGATGCAGTGCTGGATAGTCAACTCTATTATTATAATTTGTCCTTGCTCAAAACATCAGCAGGGCTAAATTAAAAGACTTCATTTTGTTTTCCTAAACATATTTTTTAATAGACCTTCTGCAGTTTCTAAAGAGCAGGTTCAAAAAAGACCACAAACTACTTTATTGAAAGACTGTGATGAAGTTTTCAATTATCTATAAACTAATGCATTATACAAAGGCAATTAAGAGCTAAAGAAAAGCTAGTTGGAACTGTGTCCTGTTTTCTCTCACACATACAGATGGTGTTCTATGCACATACAGATGACTGCACACTGTTCTCTGGAGCTTTTATTTACTCGTGTTGGCACAAAGAGGCGATTACGGTATGCATTTTAATGTGGGCTCATTTCATATTAAAAACTGCAACTTTATACACTAATTACTAATTTAGAAAAGTGGCCCCAAATTTATGTAAATTCCCAATTTCTTTAGACAGGGGCAAAAGTTCCCCCATATAT
>NW_024649337.1:0-19352 GCF_008729295.1 Plectropomus leopardus
GACACACACAAATCAATAATGAAATCAATAACTTATCCTTGGATTCCTAATAAATGCAGTTAAAGAACACACTATATACAGAGAATAAAATGAGCTATTGAACATAGCACTTTTATTTGGCCATAATAAGTAACTAAGGATACCAGAACGCAGCCAGTGTTGTAGGGAATATTTCTAAAGAGATCCATATTGAAACCATACGACATTATGATGCTATGTAGCCGTCATTGAAATCTGCTGCAGCTGACAAACAAACCTTAATGAATACACCGGATTCAATGGACAACTTGTTATCAGCTTGTGGGGAATTCCATGATGGCAAGTCTTAATTGTATGATAGATGGAGAGATTTCTCTCTGGGTGAGCACAGTTTTCCTTAAAAAAGGCCATATACAGTCAGACTTACCACAATTTACAGTGCTGATTTATGTATTTCATAAAGGTTCAGATACCTGGCCTCTTCTTTAAAGGACTGCAGAATCCATTAAAGCATTACTGCTCTTTAAATGCTTATAGCCATGGTATGCTGTAACTATGTTGCTCTGCTTTTAAACGTCAACATTGCTTTTGTCTCCACAGATGGTTTCTGCTCACCAGAATGGGACGGCATTGTTTGTTGGCCCGAAGGACCCCCGGGAAAACTTGTATCCACCGCCTGCCCAGAGTATATCCATGACTTCAACCATAAAGGTAAGACTGGCCCTGGATTTAGTCAGCAACAGAAACTCTGAAACTCCTTTTGAAGTCTCTTTTGCAATTTTCCACAATTATGCAGGTCCAATTAAGAAGCAGAGGATGCATGCGTTGGAAAATAACTGGCAAAATTTGTAATTAAAACTAGACTTGTCTGTTTGATGTCCAGGACTAGCATACCGTCGGTGTGACAACAACGGAACGTGGGAGCTGGCCACCGCCAACAAGACATGGGCCAATTATAACGAGTGTGCAAAATTCCTCTACCATTACAACCACAGCCATGAAAAGGTGAGATCTGACTCATTGCCTTATACATGCTCATTGTCACAGTTACAGTGCCGTCCTCCACTAGCCTTTGAGTGTGTACATTGAGTAAATTGTCACTCTGTAGATATTGCAGCCTTTTAGGCAAATGTTGCACCATTTTACCCTGCAATTACAATCCCCTTTGAAATCTGTCACGTTGTCGACATGCCTTCTCAGTAATGTGCAGTCCAAATGAAAATGAATCATATTTAATGAAATGTCAAGATGATGACAGAGCGATAAGATAATGACGGGATGGTAATGTGGTTGCTTTGTGTTAATACGAGGCAGCAATTAGCTAAATGTCTAATTGTTCAAAGTGAAAGCAGCGTCACATTGTCACATTAGTTTTATATTGCGAATTGCAAAACTTCCCGGAAAGCAACCCATTCAGATAAATCTAAAACCTCACCAATCATGTCTCAACCTCACAGGCGCCTTCAAAGCTACAAGACAGTGATAAAAAGAAATTTAGACCCAAGGACTGAATTGATTTCATGATGCTTTCCTGGTAATGATTTAAATGAATACTTCACCCCCGAAATGATCATTTGCATATCAATATTTCAGCCCGTTACCTTGAATTTGCGAAGAAAATTTGTCTCCACGGTGAATGAGGAATCCAAAAAAAAAAACGAGAATTCTTGATGAATTTGAGTAAAAGGGGTCTGCATATAACAACAGCAAAAGCATATCAGTACATTAATTTACAAATTCTCATACAACTCTTGCACTGTAATACAAGTCCTGTTTATCCAGTCGTATTCTAAGTACTTCCCAACACAAACATTTCACTAAAGCCTTACTATTTAAACAGTTTTTAGGAGGGTAAAAAAATGAAAGTAATCCTGTAAACAGATTATTTGTCAGTGAAAGTCATTCTTAGTCACAGCCAAATGGCAATGCTTTTTTCATAGAAATGAATGCAAAGATGGCAAGATATGACATATTATACAAGAAGTATATTTTATGTTTATCATATAGTTGACGGAGAGTTGACAGAAAATTAAATTATAAATTAGTAATAATAAATAGATTTGTTTATCAGTAAAATATTATTTTGGATGTTTGTAAAAAATTGATTAATCAAGTTTATGCATTTAACTTTAATAATCAAGAATTTTCTCAATTTTTGGATTCTTTGTTCACTATGGATGCATGTGAGAAAAACAAAGTTTCCTCACAAATTCAAGGTAACATTGAGTGAGATATGCAAGTTATCATTTTGGGGTGAGGTACTCTTTTAATTTAAGGACAAGAAGTAGTGTCTGACTGCCATTTTAGGCTACCAATATGCTGTGTAGCACATTTTTGATTTTCTTTTTCTTTAATGGATTCAAATCTAATAAATATGTTACATTTTTATGTACCACATTGTGCAAAGTATACGACACCTGGTTATTACACCCATATGTGACCAGTTTTGAGCCTGGCCAAATGGGAGCAAGTCCCTGCAGCCAGGTTTCAAAAACAGGGTATGACTGAGGTCGGGCACAGATCATCAGCAGTGAGACCTGGCTCACAGTTGGCAGTCCAACACGTCCCTGGTGTCCTTTCGGTGTTTGATTGGGTTAAGGTCAGCATTCTGTGCAGGCCAATTTATCTCCTTCACACCAAACTCACAGCCCTTATGTGCAACAGCCCTTTCTAGTGCACCTCAGTTTGACCACATTGAAATAGACTGTCGCCAAAAAATGGAACTAATAAGGCGTCAAAGGGATGGGTGTAAATTAGGGATGCACCAATTGTAAAATTGTTTGCAGACACGATATTGTTGTTTAAAATAACCATTTGGCTGATAATAGATACCAATGGTTTTTGTTGTTTTTTATGAAACATGCAACCTCCATTAGCTGTTTGTTCCAGCCAGCGGCTGCTAACGGCCAACTTATGGTTGATGTTTTGTCCATAAAAACCTATATGGCAGATATCAAGATGCTGGCCAGTTCCAATATTTCAATTTAAAGCCAATATGTGTCAATACTGATGATCTTCAGATATGCATTCCTGCTATCTAAAGAATATATTTCAGCTTAGCTATCTGTAACATACAATCTGAACATAATCAGCCTGGGAGAGTCAAACCTGGGGCCATAAATACCATAAGCCCTGACATCACCACCGCACCACAGCACATGTTGAGAGAGCTGTTTTGTAAACCAAGCACGGCAACCTTTTACTACCGTCATCCCCATGTGACTGACAAAGGTAGATGTAACCCTGATTGCAGTTGCTCCCAGTGTTTCTCGCTCTATCATTGCATGAGGGTTGGATGTCAGAACATAACACTGGCAGTGAATGGGACTACTGGGTATTGTAAGAAGCTGTGGAAAACAGCTAGAGCGTGGCTATAAATGGGAAAATAGCACTTTCTCAGCCGTTATTGTGTGATATGGACAAGTTTTTCTTGTTTAAGTAAAATTACATTATGTGCAGTAATTATGCTGACGTGGCTTTTTGAGGAATTTTTATGGTATATTTATTTTTTAATTATGGTCTGGAAGCATTTTAATAATCTCACATATAAAACAGTAAACAGTCTTTCGATGGATGAGGTGCATAATTATATTAGAGGCTGGTGTTAACCCTTTGAAACCTGGATCAACATCAGTTTTTCTTGTGCTGTGTTTAGATGCCTTTCCCACAAATTAAGTAGTAGTAGAGTAAAAAGCGATGAGAAAAAAATATAAAAAAACTACACGTAGTGTGTGTGTGTGTGTGTGTGTGTGTGTGTGTGTGTGTGTGAGTGAGAGAGAGAAAGAGAGAGAGAGAGAATGATAGAGAATTATCAATTAACAAGGGAAAATATAAAGAAAACTTTAAAATTACTATAATTATATATTTAAATTTAGACTCCAAAGATATATTTATTATTTTATTTTATTTTTCCAGGTCACTTCCTGTTTTTGTTATTTTACCTCCTTCAGTTGTTGTTGTTTTGCTAATTTCAGTTAAATCTTTAACTTTGTACTGATTTCTTGCAAATTTGGGGGTCATTTCTTGTTAAATTGTTCATTGCCTTCTTTTTTTCTATGGTATTGAGAGAAATCAAGCCAATTTGCTCAGGTTTCATAGGGTTATGTGGCTCTGCAGTTTTTTTGGTGTGTTTACAAAATGTTGCCAATAGGGGACATAGAAAAATAGACCAGTCAGTCACTAATTGATAAAAAACATTAATTTGATTTTTTCTTTTTTTTGCCATGAAACATTACAAACAGCAGCTGCAGTCCCACATACATTTTCCTCTCCCCTGCTTGAATGCGGTGTGGAGGATGTGGGTATAACCTCATCATGGCGCCCTTCAGTTTCTTTCTGACTTCAGATGTTTATGTTGATGGGCTCCCGAGGGAGCGGTTGCAGCAGTTAATGACAAATACATATGCACGAATGAAAGCCCCACACAGCACAACTGCCATACCGCAGACCACCACCACAACTTAAGACACCCGTTTTTTTGGCTCAGGATCCTGATGCTAAATGATAACAGCAGTGGAGTATCTGGTTACATCACACGGGGCTCTTGGCCCTTTCAGCATGTTGACGCACAGAAGGTCTGGTTAGTGGCTCTCCTTACAGTGTCCTCTGACTGCCAGCACGCTGCTGGAAGATCAAACTGCCCCACCCAGCCTTTCTCAGCTCCGCCACCCATGTCAAATGTTGTTTCCATCAGTAACTTCTGGGTGCTTGAGACATTTCTGTCACCAGATGGCAATGCATTTTTAAACTCGCTGAAGTTAAGACATTCTGAAGTTACGCTTTTTTGAGGAGTGGAAATTCAAATATAGTGAGAGTATTATGAAAACATGCTCTTTGTAATAAAATCACTTGCCCTAAGTAATGTTGTCACCAAAATTTGAACTTGTAATGTTACGAGCACAAAGAATAACCCTGCAGCTTAGTGTATTTAACCCTTTAACACTTGAATCAGTTCTCCTCAATAGAGAAGAGAGAATTGGTTTGATGTCTTTCAAAAACACTGTGGAAAAAAAAGGCCAGATATTTTTTAGCCTGTTATTGAGGTCATTTACTTCCCCCTTTGTTTCTGATGTTTTGTTGTTGTTTTTTTTAACATTTCTTCTCCTTTTTTATGTTTATTTTTACTTGTTTTTAAGTAACTCTCTGAACTTTTTGCAAATTTCTTGCTAATTTTTTTGGGCCGTTTCTTGTAAGCTGCTCATTGCCATCAAGCCAATTTCCACCCGTCGGCCCATCGTGCTCTCTGATGCTAGTGCTGCTGCAGTTTATTATTTTTCGAGACATGAATTAATATTTGTTGGCAGAGTTTTCATGAAATTTGCTAAAAAGAGAAGATAATTACAGATCTTTTCACACAAAACTTCAGTAATTTAATTAAAATGTGCAGTATTAACACTGCAGAACAGAGGGGATATGCTTTAGTCTTTTTGTAAATTTTTGCCTCACTGTTGACATTCTAACAAATTCCTCTCTATCAACAGGATGTCTTTCACCGTCTGTATCTCATCTACACAGTCGGGTACTCCATCTCTCTGGGATCACTCATGGTGGCTGTCGTCATCTTGGGATATTTCCGGTGAGTCAGTGCTGTTACTGGAAATTTCCAATCAATCGTCTTAATCACAGATGCTCCCAAAAGGGGGATTTAGATACAGGGTCAGAAATTAAGGTCAGAGCCGCTGCAGCACGGATCAAAACAGAGTGCAATAGATTTAATGATAGCACATTGAAAGCTCCACTCTTACCACGTCATTAGACGCAAACATACAGTGAAGCAGAAAGCATTTAATTTAACAATGGCTTAATGGCTTTATCATGATATCGTGCAGTTTGCTGTAGCTATGTATGCATGCAGTGCTAGTATTTTGTGTCACGGCAACAACATGAAGCATGCAAACTGTATCAAACATTACCTTTGGTTTTCAGCAAACTGTGATACATCCACCTTTGAAGAGGAGTTTGCCTCCAGGCTTGCTCCATTGTCTGACATTTAGGTTCTTTTTTATTTTTATGCTGATTTCAGGTTTGGATGGCAAATAAACAAAGCTCGCATAATGATTTTGTTAATCTACCAAGTTTACAAAGATAACAGTCCTTAAGCTGCAAGGTGTTCTTTCCTTTTTCCCCACTGAAACACAAAACTTTGAATACATTAATTTGGCACTGAAACACAAAACTTTGAATACATTAATTTGGCAGTACATTCAACCAGCCTCACAACCCAACATGTTCTCCTCCAAGGTTGTCACATATTGCTGCTATGTCAGTGGACTTCCACGACTAAACATTGCACTCTAGGTATCCCCCTGTGTCTGCTGTTGAAGTTCCTTGAACCCGCAACCCTGCTGGGATGGCAGCAAAGGCACATGGTTAGGTTTAGGTAACAAAAGCACGTGGCAACTAATGACACCATCATGGTTTGGCTCTACATTCATTTGTGAAGTGAAAAGCTTGCTGGACTCATCCACCATGCCATCATTCCACTGTATATGGACCTTCCAGCTCCTTACATTACGTCATTACTGCCAGCGTTTCAACCTGATGCCATCCGGCAGCGTATCATGCAACGCGACAGGTTCTGCCTGGCGGTGTTGTAAATTTACAGCTGAGGGCGTATCATATCACGGTGAAGGTGGCTTTTGGTGTTGATATCTTATGCCGAAGTCACTGACAAAGTGGCAGTATTTGACCACTTCAGAATGACAAAGATCTATACAACCGCAAAGGTTGGTTATGATGGTGAACTGATGTCGGGGCGAGGACAACAAGTATGCAAATGAGCATCCCTGAGATGGTTTTCTGGCAATTTGTGCAGAAATTCTTAGGTTCTTCAAATCAATTATTATTAGCTATCATTAGCTTATTATCAGCTGTCCACGATGCTGCTCTCAGACGATCTTTCAGGCAAAGACAGTGAATGTGGAGGTCCTGGGCTGTGGTTACATGTGCTCTGTGGTTGTATGGCCAGTTGGATGTGCTGCCAAATTAACAGAAATAACACTGAGAAGGCTTATGGATGTGAACTGAACATAAAGACAAAATAAGTTCTTAAAAGATATGAAGAATTGTAAAATAGTTATTGCTTCACTTTGTCAATATGGACCTCAAAACAGTTTTTAATGCAAAATAAAGGAATTGAATACATGGGATTAAAAACGAATGGGATTATTCAAAATTAACTTTAGTAATTCTGTGATTAATTGTGATTTCAAAAATTAATTGCTTGATAGTCCAAATCACATATGATGTACATCAGTCAGTCTTATCTTACCTCTTTTGCCTTAGCGGCAACTCTCCTTAATTGAAGTAAAAAAACCTAAAACAAGGCTGAATTCATTTTTTTTGTGCAGCAACACAACATTTTTTTTCACAACTGATTAATGCAGGGCACATTTGTCATTATTTGCTTATTTTGTTGAGCATGGGGAGTATCAGGAATCGATGTGAAGGCGCTGTTTACCAATGTTCCCACCAGCGTGACTTACCATACAGGCAGGCAGTCAGACGGCTTTAGGAACGCTCCCAACTGGCACCAGGAAATCTATGGGCCAAATGAGTTTAATAAGTTATCCCAGGGGCCCATCTGACATTCTGGCTCTGTGCTGTGGAGCACTCCAGCCATGCCTCCCCTTCAAATGTCAGCTTTTTAGACAGGAGAGCTCATAAATGTTTTCCAGGGAGAGAAAAGGGATATTTCACATTAGCAGTTGTGCTCAGATTTTTTTCTCCATGGAAATGTACCCTAGATTAGTTTTCGTCTTAAATCAATAGCTCTCTGACAGTACAGTAACTTGTCAAATAATTAGCTCATTAATGAGGCTTTACAAGAAAATCAGTCAATAATAGATGGCAGTAAGATAATTTGAGTATTTAGACTTTTTTGTAAAATAGACTTAAGAATAGTCTAATTCAAGTTGGCTTTTGGAGTTTATTAAACCATGACTAAATTGTCTGTCATATTATCATTGATATTTGTTTTTTGACTTTGCAACAATGTTAGAATTTATTGTATGGATCCGGCAAGCTGGTTCCAGTGCTGTAACATCACGTCAAAGCTCTCTCCATAATAACCTCTCAGACAGGATGTTTTGGAAGAACTTTTGACGGATAAACTCGTGCTTGTCTGGAAGGGAAATTCGCATGCTTTTTTTCTCGACACATGCTTGCAATTTTGTTTTTACAGCTCACTTTGAGCCGAGCAATTCAATATTTGTGCGTTTCAAGCCCCTAAATCTCAAGAATGTGTAATAGTCAGCGTGGAATTCAGCTGGCTCTAATTAGGATGAGTATTGTTCATGTGTGTGTGTGAAAATACTTACTGACATGAAGGTGTGCCAGCCCGCACATAGACATACACACACAAACACATATTTTCGACGGATCTATCTTTTGACCTTGCCACTCTTGTTTGTTTTCTCCCCAGACGATTGCACTGCACCAGGAACTACATCCACATGCACCTATTTGTGTCCTACATGCTAAGAGCTATAAGTATATTTGTGAAAGATGTTGTGCTCTACTCTGGATCGGCCTTAGAGAACATGGAAAGAGTCACAGTGGAAGACCTCAAGTCCATCACTGAGGCCCCACCAGCCAACAAAACACAGTTCGTAAGTACACAAACACAGTACACTGTGTCCTTGAAGTAAATATGAAGAGAAGGAGAAACACATACTGAACTTTTTTTCATAGAGGAGTTTCAATTTATATACAGTCATAAGCAACAAGACACATAAAGTGATTTTATGCACATACAGTATTTATGGGAGGATTGAGGGTTGATATGCAATATAAAGGATTTTCAGTTTTTTCCAAACAGTCATTACAGCAATCATTCTTGTTTGATTGCATTACAAGCGCAGATAATTTGACTTGCAGTGTCGATGGGCATTTTGCTTCCAAGGAGGAAGTGGTATTTTGCAGAGTCTCACCTGCTTTTCCAGTGCTGGAGCAAATAAACTGCACTGTTTGTCACCGTGCCAAGCTTTTACTAGGCCAGTACTTGGCTTTCCCTTTCAGAGTCAAGTTTAAAAAATGGGTAAGGACTGGGTACTTTTCATGCATGCTTTAATATGCAAACAAACAATTTGCGCAATATATTTAGTGCACACATATCCTGTGGCTCTCCAAATTGAGTTATGGACTGCATTAAATGTGCTTCATTAGAGTACATGCTGAAGCAACATAGATGTTTGTGCTTTTGCATACTGTCATGCATGTACCACATAAGACCACTGCTTCAGTCATTATGTGTTATTCTTGGTAAAATTCCTAACTATTTATCTTCACTTTTAATATGAAGTACAGAAATTACAATCTGCATTTTCAAGAATTTTTATGTTTTGGTATGCCCAAAGTCAGATCAGCACTGATAAAAAAAGCTTTTAGGTTCTTGAACGATCTGCAGAATCATGAGCCGAAGCTGTGAGACATAGTGACGCTGAATGAGTTCAAAACTACGGTTAAATATAAAGAGTCCAGGCTGTCTGTCTGCAAATGCTTTATATGATCATTTTAATGTTATCAAATCTTTTTCTCTGCATCTTTATATTAGTTTTATGTTAATCGTTGAAACCTGGTCGCTGCTATTCTTGGCCATGTCTCTGCTTGTAAAACAGATATTTGACCTCAAAGGATAAAGTAATAAGTTGAGTAAATCACCTAATAAATATAAAGATAAAACAGTTAAGAATAATTATAATTATTCTTAACTGTTTTATCTTTATATTTATTAGGTGATTTACTCAACTTATTACTTTATCCTTTGAGGTCAAATATCTGTTTTACAAGCAGAGACATGGCCAAGAATAGCAGCGACCAGGTTTCAACGATTAACATAAAACTAATATAAAGATGCAGAGAAAAAGATTTGATAACATTAAAATGATCATATAAAGCATTTGCAGACAGACAGCCTGGACTCTTTATATTTAACCGTAGTTTTGAACTCATTCAGCGTCACTATGTCTCACAGCTTCGGCTCATGATTCTGCAGATCGTTCAAGAACCTAAAAGCTTTTTTTATCAGTGCTGATCTGACTTTGGGCATACCAAAACATAAAAATTCTTGAAAATGCAGATTGTAATTTCTGTACTTCATATTAAAAGTGAAGATAAATAGTTAGGAATTTTACCAAGAATAACACATAATGACTGAAGCAGTGGTCTTATGTGGTACATGCATGACAGTATGCAAAAGCACAAACATCTATGTTGCTTCAGCATGTACTCTAATGAAGCACATTTAATGCAGTCCATAACTCAATTTGGAGAGCCACAGGATATGTGTGCACTAAATATATTGCGCAAATTGTTTGTTTGCATATTAAAGCATGCATGAAAAGTACCCAGTCCTTACCCATTTTTTAAACTTGACTCTGAAAGGGAAAGCCAAGTACTGGCCTAGTAAAAGCTTGGCACGGTGACAAACAGTGCAGTTTATTTGCTCCAGCACTGGAAAAGCAGGTGAGACTCTGCAAAATACCACTTCCTCCTTGGAAGCAAAATGCCCATCGACACTGCAAGTCAAATTATCTGCGCTTGTAATGCAATCAAACAAGAATGATTGCTGTAATGACTGTTTGGAAAAAACTGAAAATCCTTTATATTGCATATCAACCCTCAATCCTCCCATAAATACTGTATGTGCATAAAATCACTTTATGTGTCTTGTTGCTTATGACTGTATATAAATTGAAACTCCTCTATGAAAAAAAGTTCAGTATGTGTTTCTCCTTCTCTTCATATTTACTTCAAGGACACAGTGTACTGTGTTTGTGTACTTACGAACTGTGTTTTGTTGGCTGGTGGGGCCTCAGTGATGGACTTGAGGTCTTCCACTGTGACTCTTTCCATGTTCTCTAAGGCCGATCCAGAGTAGAGCACAACATCTTTCACAAATATACTTATAGCTCTTAGCATGTAGGACACAAATAGGTGCATGTGGATGTAGTTCCTGGTGCAGTGCAATCGTCTGGGGAGAAAACAAACAAGAGTGGCAAGGTCAAAAGATAGATCCGTCGAAAATATGTGTTTGTGTGTGTATGTCTATGTGCGGGCTGGCACACCTTCATGTCAGTAAGTATTTTCACACACACACATGAACAATACTCATCCTAATTAGAGCCAGCTGAATTCCACGCTGACTATTACACATTCTTGAGATTTAGGGGCTTGAAACGCACAAATATTGAATTGCTCGGCTCAAAGTGAGCTGTAAAAACAAAATTGCAAGCATGTGTCGAGAAAAAAAGCATGCGAATTTCCCTTCCAGACAAGCACGAGTTTATCCGTCAAAAGTTCTTCCAAAACATCCTGTCTGAGAGGTTATTATGGAGAGAGCTTTGACGTGATGTTACAGCACTGGAACCAGCTTGCCGGATCCATACAATAAATTCTAACATTGTTGCAAAGTCAAAAAACAAATATCAATGATAATATGACAGACAATTTAGTCATGGTTTAATAAACTCCAAAAGCCAACTTGAATTAGACTATTCTTAAGTCTATTTTACAAAAAAGTCTAAATACTCAAATTATCTTACTGCCATCTATTATTGACTGATTTTCTTGTAAAGCCTCATTAATGAGCTAATTATTTGACAAGTTACTGTACTGTCAGAGAGCTATTGATTTAAGACGAAAACTAATCTAGGGTACATTTCCATGGAGAAAAAAATCTGAGCACAACTGCTAATGTGAAATATCCCTTTTCTCTCCCTGGAAAACATTTATGAGCTCTCCTGTCTAAAAAGCTGACATTTGAAGGGGAGGCATGGCTGGAGTGCTCCACAGCACAGAGCCAGAATGTCAGATGGGCCCCTGGGATAACTTATTAAACTCATTTGGCCCATAGATTTCCTGGTGCCAGTTGGGAGCGTTCCTAAAGCCGTCTGACTGCCTGCCTGTATGGTAAGTCACGCTGGTGGGAACATTGGTAAACAGCGCCTTCACATCGATTCCTGATACTCCCCATGCTCAACAAAATAAGCAAATAATGACAAATGTGCCCTGCATTAATCAGTTGTGAAAAAAAATGTTGTGTTGCTGCACAAAAAAAATGAATTCAGCCTTGTTTTAGGTTTTTTTACTTCAATTAAGGAGAGTTGCCGCTAAGGCAAAAGAGGTAAGATAAGACTGACTGATGTACATCATATGTGATTTGGACTATCAAGCAATTAATTTTTGAAATCACAATTAATCACAGAATTACTAAAGTTAATTTTGAATAATCCCATTCGTTTTTAATCCCATGTATTCAATTCCTTTATTTTGCATTAAAAACTGTTTTGAGGTCCATATTGACAAAGTGAAGCAATAACTATTTTACAATTCTTCATATCTTTTAAGAACTTATTTTGTCTTTATGTTCAGTTCACATCCATAAGCCTTCTCAGTGTTATTTCTGTTAATTTGGCAGCACATCCAACTGGCCATACAACCACAGAGCACATGTAACCACAGCCCAGGACCTCCACATTCACTGTCTTTGCCTGAAAGATCGTCTGAGAGCAGCATCGTGGACAGCTGATAATAAGCTAATGATAGCTAATAATAATTGATTTGAAGAACCTAAGAATTTCTGCACAAATTGCCAGAAAACCATCTCAGGGATGCTCATTTGCATACTTGTTGTCCTCGCCCCGACATCAGTTCACCATCATAACCAACCTTTGCGGTTGTATAGATCTTTGTCATTCTGAAGTGGTCAAATACTGCCACTTTGTCAGTGACTTCGGCATAAGATATCAACACCAAAAGCCACCTTCACCGTGATATGATACGCCCTCAGCTGTAAATTTACAACACCGCCAGGCAGAACCTGTCGCGTTGCATGATACGCTGCCGGATGGCATCAGGTTGAAACGCTGGCAGTAATGACGTAATGTAAGGAGCTGGAAGGTCCATATACAGTGGAATGATGGCATGGTGGATGAGTCCAGCAAGCTTTTCACTTCACAAATGAATGTAGAGCCAAACCATGATGGTGTCATTAGTTGCCACGTGCTTTTGTTACCTAAACCTAACCATGTGCCTTTGCTGCCATCCCAGCAGGGTTGCGGGTTCAAGGAACTTCAACAGCAGACACAGGGGGATACCTAGAGTGCAATGTTTAGTCGTGGAAGTCCACTGACATAGCAGCAATATGTGACAACCTTGGAGGAGAACATGTTGGGTTGTGAGGCTGGTTGAATGTACTGCCAAATTAATGTATTCAAAGTTTTGTGTTTCAGTGCCAAATTAATGTATTCAAAGTTTTGTGTTTCAGTGGGGAAAAAGGAAAGAACACCTTGCAGCTTAAGGACT
The DNA here is from genome assembly GCF_008729295.1 of Plectropomus leopardus. Classification (NCBI taxonomy): domain Eukaryota; kingdom Metazoa; phylum Chordata; class Actinopteri; order Perciformes; family Serranidae; genus Plectropomus; species Plectropomus leopardus. The sequence continues at coordinate 13,285 of NW_024649337.1, forward strand.
GTTATCTTTGTAAACTTGGTAGATTAACAAAATCATTATGCGAGCTTTGTTTATTTGCCATCCAAACCTGAAATCAGCATAAAAATAAAAAAGAACCTAAATGTCAGACAATGGAGCAAGCCTGGAGGCAAACTCCTCTTCAAAGGTGGATGTATCACAGTTTGCTGAAAACCAAAGGTAATGTTTGATACAGTTTGCATGCTTCATGTTGTTGCCGTGACACAAAATACTAGCACTGCATGCATACATAGCTACAGCAAACTGCACGATATCATGATAAAGCCATTAAGCCATTGTTAAATTAAATGCTTTCTGCTTCACTGTATGTTTGCGTCTAATGACGTGGTAAGAGTGGAGCTTTCAATGTGCTATCATTAAATCTATTGCACTCTGTTTTGATCCGTGCTGCAGCGGCTCTGACCTTAATTTCTGACCCTGTATCTAAATCCCCCTTTTGGGAGCATCTGTGATTAAGACGATTGATTGGAAATTTCCAGTAACAGCACTGACTCACCGGAAATATCCCAAGATGACGACAGCCACCATGAGTGATCCCAGAGAGATGGAGTACCCGACTGTGTAGATGAGATACAGACGGTGAAAGACATCCTGTTGATAGAGAGGAATTTGTTAGAATGTCAACAGTGAGGCAAAAATTTACAAAAAGACTAAAGCATATCCCCTCTGTTCTGCAGTGTTAATACTGCACATTTTAATTAAATTACTGAAGTTTTGTGTGAAAAGATCTGTAATTATCTTCTCTTTTTAGCAAATTTCATGAAAACTCTGCCAACAAATATTAATTCATGTCTCGAAAAATAATAAACTGCAGCAGCACTAGCATCAGAGAGCACGATGGGCCGACGGGTGGAAATTGGCTTGATGGCAATGAGCAGCTTACAAGAAACGGCCCAAAAAAATTAGCAAGAAATTTGCAAAAAGTTCAGAGAGTTACTTAAAAACAAGTAAAAATAAACATAAAAAAGGAGAAGAAATGTTAAAAAAAACAACAACAAAACATCAGAAACAAAGGGGGAAGTAAATGACCTCAATAACAGGCTAAAAAATATCTGGCCTTTTTTTTCCACAGTGTTTTTGAAAGACATCAAACCAATTCTCTCTTCTCTATTGAGGAGAACTGATTCAAGTGTTAAAGGGTTAAATACACTAAGCTGCAGGGTTATTCTTTGTGCTCGTAACATTACAAGTTCAAATTTTGGTGACAACATTACTTAGGGCAAGTGATTTTATTACAAAGAGCATGTTTTCATAATACTCTCACTATATTTGAATTTCCACTCCTCAAAAAAGCGTAACTTCAGAATGTCTTAACTTCAGCGAGTTTAAAAATGCATTGCCATCTGGTGACAGAAATGTCTCAAGCACCCAGAAGTTACTGATGGAAACAACATTTGACATGGGTGGCGGAGCTGAGAAAGGCTGGGTGGGGCAGTTTGATCTTCCAGCAGCGTGCTGGCAGTCAGAGGACACTGTAAGGAGAGCCACTAACCAGACCTTCTGTGCGTCAACATGCTGAAAGGGCCAAGAGCCCCGTGTGATGTAACCAGATACTCCACTGCTGTTATCATTTAGCATCAGGATCCTGAGCCAAAAAAACGGGTGTCTTAAGTTGTGGTGGTGGTCTGCGGTATGGCAGTTGTGCTGTGTGGGGCTTTCATTCGTGCATATGTATTTGTCATTAACTGCTGCAACCGCTCCCTCGGGAGCCCATCAACATAAACATCTGAAGTCAGAAAGAAACTGAAGGGCGCCATGATGAGGTTATACCCACATCCTCCACACCGCATTCAAGCAGGGGAGAGGAAAATGTATGTGGGACTGCAGCTGCTGTTTGTAATGTTTCATGGCAAAAAAAAGAAAAAATCAAATTAATGTTTTTTATCAATTAGTGACTGACTGGTCTATTTTTCTATGTCCCCTATTGGCAACATTTTGTAAACACACCAAAAAAACTGCAGAGCCACATAACCCTATGAAACCTGAGCAAATTGGCTTGATTTCTCTCAATACCATAGAAAAAAAGAAGGCAATGAACAATTTAACAAGAAATGACCCCCAAATTTGCAAGAAATCAGTACAAAGTTAAAGATTTAACTGAAATTAGCAAAACAACAACAACTGAAGGAGGTAAAATAACAAAAACAGGAAGTGACCTGGAAAAATAAAATAAAATAATAAATATATCTTTGGAGTCTAAATTTAAATATATAATTATAGTAATTTTAAAGTTTTCTTTATATTTTCCCTTGTTAATTGATAATTCTCTATCATTCTCTCTCTCTCTCTTTCTCTCTCTCACTCACACACACACACACACACACACACACACACACACACACACTACGTGTAGTTTTTTTATATTTTTTTCTCATCGCTTTTTACTCTACTACTACTTAATTTGTGGGAAAGGCATCTAAACACAGCACAAGAAAAACTGATGTTGATCCAGGTTTCAAAGGGTTAACACCAGCCTCTAATATAATTATGCACCTCATCCATCGAAAGACTGTTTACTGTTTTATATGTGAGATTATTAAAATGCTTCCAGACCATAATTAAAAAATAAATATACCATAAAAATTCCTCAAAAAGCCACGTCAGCATAATTACTGCACATAATGTAATTTTACTTAAACAAGAAAAACTTGTCCATATCACACAATAACGGCTGAGAAAGTGCTATTTTCCCATTTATAGCCACGCTCTAGCTGTTTTCCACAGCTTCTTACAATACCCAGTAGTCCCATTCACTGCCAGTGTTATGTTCTGACATCCAACCCTCATGCAATGATAGAGCGAGAAACACTGGGAGCAACTGCAATCAGGGTTACATCTACCTTTGTCAGTCACATGGGGATGACGGTAGTAAAAGGTTGCCGTGCTTGGTTTACAAAACAGCTCTCTCAACATGTGCTGTGGTGCGGTGGTGATGTCAGGGCTTATGGTATTTATGGCCCCAGGTTTGACTCTCCCAGGCTGATTATGTTCAGATTGTATGTTACAGATAGCTAAGCTGAAATATATTCTTTAGATAGCAGGAATGCATATCTGAAGATCATCAGTATTGACACATATTGGCTTTAAATTGAAATATTGGAACTGGCCAGCATCTTGATATCTGCCATATAGGTTTTTATGGACAAAACATCAACCATAAGTTGGCCGTTAGCAGCCGCTGGCTGGAACAAACAGCTAATGGAGGTTGCATGTTTCATAAAAAACAACAAAAACCATTGGTATCTATTATCAGCCAAATGGTTATTTTAAACAACAATATCGTGTCTGCAAACAATTTTACAATTGGTGCATCCCTAATTTACACCCATCCCTTTGACGCCTTATTAGTTCCATTTTTTGGCGACAGTCTATTTCAATGTGGTCAAACTGAGGTGCACTAGAAAGGGCTGTTGCACATAAGGGCTGTGAGTTTGGTGTGAAGGAGATAAATTGGCCTGCACAGAATGCTGACCTTAACCCAATCAAACACCGAAAGGACACCAGGGACGTGTTGGACTGCCAACTGTGAGCCAGGTCTCACTGCTGATGATCTGTGCCCGACCTCAGTCATACCCTGTTTTTGAAACCTGGCTGCAGGGACTTGCTCCCATTTGGCCAGGCTCAAAACTGGTCACATATGGGTGTAATAACCAGGTGTCGTATACTTTGCACAATGTGGTACATAAAAATGTAACATATTTATTAGATTTGAATCCATTAAAGAAAAAGAAAATCAAAAATGTGCTACACAGCATATTGGTAGCCTAAAATGGCAGTCAGACACTACTTCTTGTCCTTAAATTAAAAGAGTACCTCACCCCAAAATGATAACTTGCATATCTCACTCAATGTTACCTTGAATTTGTGAGGAAACTTTGTTTTTCTCACATGCATCCATAGTGAACAAAGAATCCAAAAATTGAGAAAATTCTTGATTATTAAAGTTAAATGCATAAACTTGATTAATCAATTTTTTACAAACATCCAAAATAATATTTTACTGATAAACAAATCTATTTATTATTACTAATTTATAATTTAATTTTCTGTCAACTCTCCGTCAACTATATGATAAACATAAAATATACTTCTTGTATAATATGTCATATCTTGCCATCTTTGCATTCATTTCTATGAAAAAAGCATTGCCATTTGGCTGTGACTAAGAATGACTTTCACTGACAAATAATCTGTTTACAGGATTACTTTCATTTTTTTACCCTCCTAAAAACTGTTTAAATAGTAAGGCTTTAGTGAAATGTTTGTGTTGGGAAGTACTTAGAATACGACTGGATAAACAGGACTTGTATTACAGTGCAAGAGTTGTATGAGAATTTGTAAATTAATGTACTGATATGCTTTTGCTGTTGTTATATGCAGACCCCTTTTACTCAAATTCATCAAGAATTCTCGTTTTTTTTTTTGGATTCCTCATTCACCGTGGAGACAAATTTTCTTCGCAAATTCAAGGTAACGGGCTGAAATATTGATATGCAAATGATCATTTCGGGGGTGAAGTATTCATTTAAATCATTACCAGGAAAGCATCATGAAATCAATTCAGTCCTTGGGTCTAAATTTCTTTTTATCACTGTCTTGTAGCTTTGAAGGCGCCTGTGAGGTTGAGACATGATTGGTGAGGTTTTAGATTTATCTGAATGGGTTGCTTTCCGGGAAGTTTTGCAATTCGCAATATAAAACTAATGTGACAATGTGACGCTGCTTTCACTTTGAACAATTAGACATTTAGCTAATTGCTGCCTCGTATTAACACAAAGCAACCACATTACCATCCCGTCATTATCTTATCGCTCTGTCATCATCTTGACATTTCATTAAATATGATTCATTTTCATTTGGACTGCACATTACTGAGAAGGCATGTCGACAACGTGACAGATTTCAAAGGGGATTGTAATTGCAGGGTAAAATGGTGCAACATTTGCCTAAAAGGCTGCAATATCTACAGAGTGACAATTTACTCAATGTACACACTCAAAGGCTAGTGGAGGACGGCACTGTAACTGTGACAATGAGCATGTATAAGGCAATGAGTCAGATCTCACCTTTTCATGGCTGTGGTTGTAATGGTAGAGGAATTTTGCACACTCGTTATAATTGGCCCATGTCTTGTTGGCGGTGGCCAGCTCCCACGTTCCGTTGTTGTCACACCGACGGTATGCTAGTCCTGGACATCAAACAGACAAGTCTAGTTTTAATTACAAATTTTGCCAGTTATTTTCCAACGCATGCATCCTCTGCTTCTTAATTGGACCTGCATAATTGTGGAAAATTGCAAAAGAGACTTCAAAAGGAGTTTCAGAGTTTCTGTTGCTGACTAAATCCAGGGCCAGTCTTACCTTTATGGTTGAAGTCATGGATATACTCTGGGCAGGCGGTGGATACAAGTTTTCCCGGGGGTCCTTCGGGCCAACAAACAATGCCGTCCCATTCTGGTGAGCAGAAACCATCTGTGGAGACAAAAGCAATGTTGACGTTTAAAAGCAGAGCAACATAGTTACAGCATACCATGGCTATAAGCATTTAAAGAGCAGTAATGCTTTAATGGATTCTGCAGTCCTTTAAAGAAGAGGCCAGGTATCTGAACCTTTATGAAATACATAAATCAGCACTGTAAATTGTGGTAAGTCTGACTGTATATGGCCTTTTTTAAGGAAAACTGTGCTCACCCAGAGAGAAATCTCTCCATCTATCATACAATTAAGACTTGCCATCATGGAATTCCCCACAAGCTGATAACAAGTTGTCCATTGAATCCGGTGTATTCATTAAGGTTTGTTTGTCAGCTGCAGCAGATTTCAATGACGGCTACATAGCATCATAATGTCGTATGGTTTCAATATGGATCTCTTTAGAAATATTCCCTACAACACTGGCTGCGTTCTGGTATCCTTAGTTACTTATTATGGCCAAATAAAAGTGCTATGTTCAATAGCTCATTTTATTCTCTGTATATAGTGTGTTCTTTAACTGCATTTATTAGGAATCCAAGGATAAGTTATTGATTTCATTATTGATTTGTGTGTGTC